>NW_008615799.1:0-25816 GCF_000691845.1 Merops nubicus | reverse complement strand
CCCTCCCTGCTCCAAGGATTCCGTCTGCTGAATCTTCATTCTCCTGCCTTCTTTCTGTGTTACTTCTTACCTGTTCTGAGATTACAGTTTCCCAGGCTGCCACTCGATGCCACAAAGCCACTTCATGCTTTGTGTCACAATGACCTTTTCTGAGCACTTTCTCCCATCTAAATTTTCTTTAACCTAATCTCATCAGTTCCTCCTCATGTAGTGTACTGACCCGAATGCAATAAGAGGTTGGTGGAGCTTTTTTTTGAAATCACATAAATCTCATTTTATTTTGCCCTTTTAAAAGCCCTGTCAATACACACCTACAACCTATGGCAGCAGGTGCTGGAGCAGCCACCTAAAGCAGCTCCCTCCACAGCCAAGTAGGAGCTGAACCAGCCTAGCTTCTCTGCCAGGATTCAAACCATGTGCAATGTCCATGGCACCAGTGGGAGAATCTATACTGATAGGAATAGAAGCCAGCCCGTGCTGCAGCTGAGAGCACTGCCTTTTGGTTCCTGAAGCTGGGGCAGAATGAGCACAATGAGCACCCTGACTGTTACCCTGGGGATAAGTACGCTCAGAAGGAAGCTGGCCAACATGGGACCATTACAAGCAATCTTGAGAAGCCAGTTTTTACCAGAAGTCAGGTGGGGCCAAGAACTGTGGGAACGTAGGCTGTGAGTTAGCACAGATGATAATTATTTTAACTTAAGTTATGGTATGTTTTGTTTCTTATATTTGAGAATGAAGTCCTCTTTCAGTCATTCTTTTGCTGACTGCATGTCCCAATAGAAAGGATATTATCATTAATGGACAGCACATGAGCCAGATCCCTCCCTGCAGTCTTAAATCATATACAAGGGATCTGAGGTGGCCAGCCACTGGAGAAATGAAAAGATTGATATATTCACTCACAGTGCAAGATGCAGTGGAGACAGGAGCAAACAGATCAAGGACTCAAGCAACCAGTCCAATTCCAATTGTATGGCCATGACCATAACATGATGCCATCATTATAGATATACACCTTCCTCTGCTCCCAGCTGTACTAATGTCCCGCTGCTGCTGGAGGCTCTGCCAACAAGGGACCCTTTCAGTAACTGGAAATCCTCCCTAATAGGCAAGTTTCCCTTCTGCAGACAGAACTAGTTTTTGTGCTGTTAACCTGGAGGCAGGACACTTAATGTTAATGCCGAAGGTGGGGGGGCCTGATGCTGATCTCCCAATCCCTGGGTGAAAACCAGTCAGGAAGGTCTTTCCTGCTTGAATGTGGACATCAACCATATGTGAACCCTGATTCAGGGCTGGGGGTTTAAACCCCAGCACTTCAGGCATATTTTTTTTTCCCCCTCTGTATTTGCAGAATAAAAAAAAAAGTTCTACCAAATATTGTCTTACAATAATACAGGCACAAGAATTAGAGAGGATGACAGTGGATCCTTGCTTGCCCTTCATCTTGGCTAAAGAATATATTGCAGTGGAGAATATTTTTCATACATTGATTGTATTTGTGGCTTGAAACACCCTAGGCAAATACTGTCCTTAGGACTCAAAATATTTAAAAAGGAAATGTCTGCATTGTTCTGTACAGGGGTAGCAGAAGCTTAAACAGATTCTGCCCTTACCAAGCTAACTGAACGCTGCAAGAGGCAGCAAATTTTCATTTTATGTCTCAGGGTCATATAAGGGTTGTGCTTTGCAATCAAAATGTGCATAATATGACCATCAGAGTTAATTAGTTTTCCTGTTGGTAACTTAAACACCAAAGCTGTGCTCTTGTGCAAAGGACTGTTTTGTTAGTTTGAGCATCTAAAGTGTACTGTATTGACTTGTACTTAAGGTGACAGAAGTGACAATAAAGACAATTCTATTTATTCACCTCCTCATCCCAATTTAAGACCTCTTTCTCTGTCAGCTACTTCTATCTGACAACAATGAATCCTATAAGAACTTCCTTTGGATATATAGACTATATCTGCACAGAAGTGTTATTTTTCAAGGACCTCTGCAGCAGGCTTGTTTTACTGCAAAGCTAGCTCTGAAGAGAATAACTTTTTATTTCACAAGCCTTTTAAAGATAAAAGATTAAAAAAGCATTTTGTTAGAAATAAAGCTGGGGGAGCGCTTCCCATATTAGATGTGTCCCGAGGTCTCACACTTATTTAAAGATGTCCAACTTGGCTTTTAGAAACTGACCCCTGAGTGTGATCACTGCCTCACCTACCACACAGAGCTGACAGAGAAGACATGCTCTGTAGGCCACAACTCACACTGATCTGCAGAACACTGCTGAGAAGTGGTACAGGGACTGTCCTCATAGATACATACTGTACGTATATACACACCCGTATATGTATATACATTGGTGCATTTATGCATACATACATGCATACAGCCCTTCATACACACAGGTGACAACAGAATAACTACGCATGTGCATGTTAATGATTCACAGAAAACACCAACACTTCCAAGTGCCTCTAACGTGGGCTAAGGTATACAGTCATCCCCCCATATCATGCCATAATGAACACTACAAAAATATAGCAGTGAAGAACAGTACAGGCCAAGACCAGCAAACAAAGTAGCTATTCTTGCTACTGTCCAACACTGAGATACTCCAAAAGGTAGCCATGCAATAAGTAGTCTCAAAAAAAAAAAAAAAAAAATTGTATATGAGAAGACTGCGTATTAGAGGAAAACAGTTTTAGCCGAGGATGTTTATTTCCCTGTTGATGAAAACATACAAAAAATTGTTGCTATCAAAACCTCAGGAAAAAATACCACAGCTTTGTGCATGGTAAGTAGCTAGCAAGGGCCAGCAGCACCACCTGGTGTTCTCTCCAACCACCCAGAGAAGCCCTTGGTCCTCACTCAGACCAGAGCTCTAACAGCACGGTCCAGTTCTGTAAATTCCAACCTCTTCAATTCGTTGTGTGCAATAGGAATATATGAACAGTGAGGGAAAAGTCTCTGGCTAGTTTACATTTAAACGGTATGCTCAAGATAGTTTAGTTTGCAGGGACACAATTATTAAATTAATGGAGTTAGGAATTCCAAAACGTAAATGAATCTAAGACCTCTAACCCTTAGCTTTGGATGTGACTAATAAATCCTGCTTATAGTGGGATGTATCAGTTTCTTATAGTGGGGTGTATCAGTTTAGGCGTAGCCATCAATGGACACGTGTGTTTTGCCCTATCTCCCCTTGTACCTACAGGATTATTTCACTTGTTGGAATAGCAGGTCAGGTGGGGCTGTGTCTGCCTGCAGGGTCCCATTCAGACATAGTCTCAGGCCTCCCTCTATCTCAGCCAGCTTTGAAAACAAGGCTGAGGCATTTTTTGCAATTTCCTTGTCAAACTCCTCCTACTTCTGGAACAATATTTTCCTTATCTATTAAAATAAAATTTATTATTTGTAAATTACAATGCTTCCTTCAATAGGAAGTCCTGCTTAAAAAAAATACTGAATCAAAGCCATAGATAAAAAACTAAACAAATACTTTTTTTCAGTATACCTTAAAATAAATATGCATGAGTATTTACAAAGAGCAATTGGCCCTTATATTTAAAGATATCTAGATTCTTTTGTGACTCAGAGAAGGAGAAAGGTGCCTGATATTCAATTCAATTTTTCTCTCATCACTTTCTCAGCACATAATAGCATGTAGGCCTAGAGCGGGCAAATATTCCAGGCATAGATAAGCTTATTCACAAGCAAATACGTTTGTTCATAACTCTTTATGTTCCTTCACACATGAATACTCAAGACAAAAAGGCAGGAACTTAGATGAAAACACATCTAAGTAAGGGTATGTAGATGCATGCCTCCAGCTACAACAGGGCTCTTGCAGCTGGCCCTGTAAAAGGTAACTGAGTACATTCTAGATAAAACAACCTTAGAAGATACTCAGCTTCAATTGTGAGTTTTGAAATTATTTGTAAGCCAGTGTTCTACAATAGGTTTTAAACAATGCAAAAGTTTGATAGGTGGGAAAAAACAAAACCAAATCTCTGTAATGTCCATAGCCCCAGGATCCCCCTTCACCTTTGCTTAGGGTGAACAGAAGGCAAGAAAGGAGATGGAAAGGGGAACATTAAGCACCAAGTGTCTGTAAAGCCATGGTTTCAGTCCTGAAAGTCAGTTCTGCCCTGTGGGACTTACTGTGGGGTAGGGATGTGAGCAGAAGACAGTGTATTTCCGAATTATCCCATTCAGCTTGAGAGGAGGGAGCCAGGAGACAAAGACGGTGGAGGCCGAAGCTGCAGCTGCTTTAACACCAGCAGGAGGACCTGGAACTGGAAAACCAAGATACGTTAGAGTGTCCCAAGGCAGGAACTGAGGCATCCTAGTGTAAAGGAGGAGTAAAAAGGAAAATGGGAGTTTGCTGCTCTGGTAACTGTGTCCCTGTGGACTGAGACAGACACCCTGTGTCAGGAAGTAGGCTCCGTGCTGCCAGCACCAGGGGAGAGGGTTTGGAGGGCTGTGCCCTCATCCCTAAGAGGGGAGAGACACTGCTTCAGAGAGCCCCAAAGCAGAAGATGCCACCAATGGTTAAACCTTTGTGAAGTATCATGACCAGTTTGCAAGCATGAATATATTTTTGCTCTGGCCAGTGAAATTGTCAAACAACATATTATTATAAATTGTTGGAACACGTAACTTATGCCAAATTATTATTCACTGTATAAAAAAATATGCATGTGAACAGTTTAGTGGACTTACATGGTATAGCCGTGAATTTAATTGAGAGCAAATGAACTGTAGTCCCACGCAGTTATCACTGCCTGACATGATCTAGGTCTGGCTAATGGCATGACGTATGAGCAGACATATGGCCACACAGTATCCTAATCCCCAGGCTTGCCCTCAACAGCTCAGACAGCTATCTGGTGCTTCAGTGTGTGAACACATATCTATTTCTCTAATGACAGCACCTATCCATAGAGAATCATAGAATGGTTTGGGTTGGAAGGGACCTTAAAGATCATGTAGTTCCAAAGCCCTGACATAGGCAGGGACACCTCTGACTAGACCAGATTGCACAAGGCCCCAGCCAATCTAGTCTCAAACCCCTCCAGTGATGGAGCGTCCACAACTTCCCTGGGCAACCTTTTCCTGTGTCTTACCACCCTCAGAGTGAAGAACTTCTTCCTTACATCTAAACTAAATCTACTCTCTTCCAGTTTGAAGCCATCACCCTTCATCCTATCACTACAAGCTCTTGTAAAAAGTCCCTGGCGACCCTTCTTGTAGGTCACCTTCAGATATTGGGAGGCAGCAATAAGGTCTCCCCAGAGCCTTCTCTTCTCCAGGCTGAATAACCCCAGCTCCCTCAGCCTGTCCTCACAGGGTGAGTGCACTTCCTATTTTAAACAAAATATCAGAGGCTACTTTTAGCATCAGAATAAACTGGTTTAAACTTTCCTAAAAAAAACCCACATTTTATCAACAGGAAAATATTTTAAAATATTTTCTAAATTATCAAAATAAATAATTTTAAATATATCTTAATACTGCATATGATGATTATACATGTTAAATTTTTAAAGTAGATACATAAATATTACTACATATGGTATAAAAGATAAAATGAAACATTTTGGTGGACTCTCTTCTCTACAGAACTTTTGATTCATAAGGAATCTAAATTTTTGTCTACTTTCAAGTAAAACAATGAAAATGTTAGAATTTCCAGTAAAATGACTGTTGCAGTACTCAATCAGGTCTCTGCTTTCACAGAAAACAGTTACTGTGCAATACAGATGAAAAATGCCTTGTCCAGCAAGCTGATCTTTCTAGATGGATCCTTAATCTTTGTTCCAGCTCGTTTAAGTACATAGATAGTATGGTGATACAAAATTTGCCTATGAAGAGAAGTCAGAGAGCCTGGGATCTAAATTTGAATAGGTACTACTGTAAGATGTACCAAAACTGACAGGCACCGCTCAGCGCAACATTTCTGAATATGCATTTCCTATTTATAGTTTTTATTTATATTTTTTTTGAGAAAGCTAATAAGCATCAAGTGAGAATGTCATGATTATAATTGCATGCAAACTCAGCCCCTCACTGCAAAGGGCCTAATTCAGTTAGCAGTTCTACCCAATGCAGAGTAAATATTGATGCTTGACAGCATTCAACTTGGTATTTATACCCTTCTCATTAGAAATGCTATTTGCTCCCGCTGCTGAAAAGTGAAAGCTAGCTCCCCAGGGTAATTACTTAACCCACAGGAGGATTCCTTTACGCTTAGTAATGTTTTCTGGAAATCACTGCAAATAGATGTAGGAGGTTAAAGTAATTTATTGTTAAATTAGGGTGTGATCTATAGGGACAGGTTCTGACGGTAATTGGTCATGGCTGTCAGCTGTTGAGGGATTAATTCAGAACTCCTCTAGCATTTTCCAGTGGACATATGTGGAAAACATTACTTATCATTGCCCTGTATTACTGTCTAGTATACAGAACAACAGAAAGAGGAGCTAGAAAGAAAGTCAGGAAGCAACATAATCAAATTTCTAATCCAAGGACGTCTCCACCTTGTTGCGAAGGGGTTGGCAACAGGAAACACTTTTTTGCAGTGGTGCAAAATTATTCTGAATGTTCATTTATTACTCCTCTTTCTGTTACATTGTCTTTGTTTTCTGGATTGTGCATATGGAAATTACTCTGTGTGGGGAAGTGTTGACATTCCTTAGCAAGAACTCTGCAGACTGTCATCTGTTGCCTTACAGACCACCACCGGCCTCTGTCCAGAGGGCAAAACCATTGTTCAAACTCACTCTGTGGATTTAAATAAGATTATTATGAGTTAGGTCAGCATTATCTAAAACGTTTGTTACTAAACATGGATTCCTTGAGTACTGGAAGAAGCTGTGGTTAGGAAAGCTGTGCCTGCCTTATCTTGGACAGGAAGAACCCCAGTCTTGCAATGCTAACTTAATAGTATTTGCTCTCATTCCTACTGCATCCTGTAGCCTTACTAGCTGCAGTCATTATTAGACAGCAGTATCAGGAGACCTGGGCTATCTTATTGAATTCTCCATGGATCTTTAGCACACGGATTCCCACAGATCCCAGTAAGAAAAGATAAATATGCACAATAACATGTGTGGGTTTTTTTTTTTGTTTTTTTTTTGTTTTTTTTTCCCTTTGGTCTCCAGGGGCAAAATAATGGTAAAAGCCAGAAGACAACTAGGACTGAGCAAAGGCAAGCTGAGGATGGCTTCTAGACAACTTTGCAACCTTCCAGGGAGCAGATTTGGCAAATTTAAGATCAAAGATGGCCTCATTCTCCAGCTAGCAAGGCTCTGAAAGATGCAGAAATAGCATTCTGCTTTCATGTAGAGGAGAACATGCTGTATTCTTGACAGTGCAATGAAATGCTAACACAGAGAAGGCAATTATACTGATACAGCTAGTCTGGGAAACAGCATTTAGATGTGCCAGATAATGGGGAGGAGCTCCCGGAACTTTCTTATTCCCCCTTTCATAAGCAAAGAGATTACCACCATTTTTCTTCGCAGTACTGAGCAGCAGGGAGGCAAATGCACAAAGCACGGTGCATTTAAGAGCAGTATCACCAATGTATCAGAAAGCTGAACCCTGCCTGTAACAGGTTTTTAATTGTGTACTACACAGAGCTATACTATTGACTGTTACATTTATGAAAAACTAAACAAAATAAACTCTTGACTGCTGCCAGTAGTGCCTTTGTTCTTGTAGATATCCTACTTACAATTTAGACCTATGCTAGCCCAAATACAGTCACATGTACTGCCCACCCTTCATTCACTCATAACTAGCCTCATATTTATGACACCATTTTCATCAAATCCTGTCAGTTACACAAAAGGAACATTTATTATTCTGTACCTTTTTTTTTTTTTTTTGTTAGTCAAAAAGATAAAATTGGAGACCTCTGACAGCAGAAAAAAAAAATGCCTTAAGGGGTCATTAAGGGCAAATTTCCACTATATTGCTCAGGTGATGAACTGCACAGCCATCCGCATCGGCTGAATGAGCTCAAGCAGAGTACAGAAATGTGTGCTTGATTGGATTTATGCTTATTCATTTTAGAATAAATATAAAGCTTTGTCAGATGGTATCTGTACGTGTATCTCTCTCAGGCCAGTTGCTAGGAAGCTTGGTGTCCAGAGAGAAAAGGAGAGGAAGAAAATATCTCTGGATTCAGGCAGAGTCTTACAATGAGGCAGTTTTACAATGAAGCTGGCAAAGGGGTTTAGTGTTATTTCTCCTTCCTCCCTGCAGCTAGTCCCTGAGGCTCCCTTGCTGCAGCTCTCTTCTTGCTCTGAACACTGACCTCTCTCACAGAGGAGAGGTGGAAGGACAGAAGTACTGCACGGAGCAAACTCTTCTGTGATGTACAAACAGCTTTCTGTGCATAAGAATGAGTTTTCTCAAAAGGAACTGGTAGGAGAGAGATACACTCATCCTCTTTCATCACAGAAACCCCAAAAGCAACCTCCATCAGAAACTCAGCAGCCATGCCAGGCCAAATTGCCAACTGCATGAAGCTTTCCCTGCAAGAGGGCTCTGGGTCCTGTCCCCTCCACTGGCCAGTTCTGCCCAAGGTCAGAGGTGCTGCTGTTGGCTGAGGTGCTGCATGGAGTGTCAGGCTTGTATGGGCAAAAAATTCATTGCCCTAACTATATTTTTTTTTCATAATGCATTTGTACTGCAGAAACAGAGAGGGAATTTGTCACCCTCCTCCAATTTTGTATATTGCTACAAAATAGAATAGCTTTTGAAACAGTACTTGAACACAGCAAGGAAAAGAATTTGAAGAACTGCTTTAATTTTTAATGATTTAGTAAATTAAGTCCTCAGGTGAAGAAGACAAGCAGCTCATTAGAAAGTCTAAAGTGGAAAGGGTAAGAAACAAACCCACAATGAATTCTTAAAAATTGGACATTTCTGCTTGGCTTAGTTTTCTGCCAGAAGGAACTTCAAGAAGAGTAGTTTCATTTTCTGTTGGCTAATGGGAAAAAATAAAGTGCTAGACAAACCCCATAAATATGGTTGCACTGAAAGGAAAGCTCATTTCCTATTATCTGCTGGAGCTGTTCCCATTTCCTAGGCAGATCAGCAGCAGTGTCTGACCTCTGGTGTCTAAAATCAGTATCAAACAGTACAAGAAATCAAAGCATAAACTCATTTCATCTAGGCTGACTGCTTTTTTCCCTGGCTTACTCTTATTCTGAGATATTGGAGATTTCGAGTTTGCTAAAGAAATTTTGGCCTGATGTCTGCAACTGAACACCAACAAAGAAGTCACAGGAAGCAACAATCTGCCTTTTCTCAGCAGCAATGGAACACGCTGCACCATTTACTTTAGAAAGAAAAGTTTTGCTTCACATAAAAGAAATAAAAAAAAAAAGAAAGAAGAATTAATGGTGCAATATGACCTCATAGTAATACCAATGTGAAGGGCTTGGCAGTCCTGTAAAAATATCTCAGACTTACAGATTTTATTAGAGGAGGCTGGAATATCTTCTGTCATCATTTTAGCCAGAGAAAGTCTAGGAGCAGAGATACAATGTTTCTAGATCTAAGCTCTGTTTAAGCTTGCAATAATTTTTATTTTGCACAGCAAGAGAGTGCTCAAACTGACTTTAGGGCAGGATGTTTTACATGCACAGAAACTAATCCTTCTGAGCAATTGTCTACAAGAGACTTTTCCTTAGAAAATTACAGAGGAAATGTTCATTATTGCAAGGAATGAGGCACTTGTTCAATGCATATATTTTGGCAATGCGAATGCACTTTTTCCATTTAACTTTCACAGCCTTAAGGATATTTAGACCCAGGACTTTGGTTTTGGCTTATGTTCAACTGCAAGCTTTTATATATTTCACTCTAAACCTTTACTGCCCTTAGTAAAAAAATTGCAAAGATGAAGCAAAACATGAAATCATTGTATTTTTCTGAAACACCTTTCAGTTTAGTTTTCTGGACAAAAGATTTAATGAGTGGAAGCACTGTGAGGCATCAGAAAACATCTGAAGAGGTTAGTCACTCTGCCTCAGGGTGAATTATTGCTGAGCTGCCAGGAGGATTAAAGATGAGAGATGAGCCTTTGCACAGCAGCCAAACAGTCTGAATCTATGTCCTTCCCACATATCAGGGCCAATCTAATCTCAGAAAGGAGAGAGCAAAAGAGCCACCAAGAATTAGGGAGAAGCAAACTAGGAAGAGGTGGGTTAAGAGAAAAAAAAAAAAAAAAAACACAAAACCAAAACAACAAACTGACACCAACCCAGCCCAACAACAACAACAATAAAACAACAATAAAACACTTGAGGTTTCTGATGTTTCACAAATTTTGCAGTCTGGAGACAGGTCATGAGACATGGATGGGCGTATATGTCAGGGGAGGGAGCAATGTACATAGTAACCCTTCAGATAGGGACTACTGCTATAAAGCAGGAAGTTATCTGTTCTTTTCCCTTGCCAGCAGAGTGGAGGGAAGTACTTGACCTACTTTGCAGCAGAAGAGATTACATTATTGTGGATCCTTAACAGCTGCAGGATACTTAGGGAGGCTATGAAGTCCTCATCACTGCAACTTTTAGAAAAAAATGTTAGCAAATACCAATGATGTCTGAGCTGTATCTGATCCTCTTTAGAGCAGGAGAATGGTCTTGGTGAGGTGTCAACAGTCTTTCAAGAGCAGTACACCATGTTTTTGCTGTTCCCAGTGAGAGACTGAAGTACTGCTGGCACCCCTTCTGCCGTTTGATCAATTCGGAAATTGAGGAGACAAGATGTTATCTGCACAAAGGCAACTTTTGGTAGCTTGCAGCTCCCATCAAGTTTTTAACTCAACAGAAACCAGTGCATGGCGCTCCCAAACACCCGTTATGACCTCTCTGGCATATGTGTCATGAAGTGCTGATCCAGGAGCCAAAGGTTCTCTCTACAGGTTGGCTTTTCAGGGTTTTCTGGAAGAATGTTTATTGTTTTCCTCTGACATTGGCCAGACTGACCAGTCTGATACATAAAGCAGCAGGCTGCAATGTTCAGATGATCTTACAGTTCCTTTTTGTTTTAGACTTTTCTTTGAAATAAACCCATCTGCCTCCAAGCACTGAGTGTCTTAAGAGTATCTCACTGAGGACTTAGGTTCTCCAAGTAGTTCTTAAAGGATTTAGGGTGGGATCAGAATGACCTAACATTCTCTGTTTAAGACACCCAAGTCTACAGCTTAGTAAATTGTCCTTGACAGCCTCAGACTAGGTGCGGTACCTTAAGACAGAGTTAAACAAAACCATTTTTGCAAGCTTATGCAGAATCTCAGTGATGCCTACATCAGACCAGAAAGTAGACCTACATTAACCAACACTGTTATATGCCTTAAATTTCCTCACATTTCTCAGCTGTAAGACATTCACTTAGGGTTTTTTTGCTGTTATTTCAACTTTGATCAAAGCAATGGAAAGTATTAAGTACACAAAAACTAGAACTAGGAACAAATAGCTCATTTGATAATGTATGAGAAAACTTTGAAGTCCAGTTTTATTTTATACTGCATCCCCTGAATACAACTACAGTTGGGGCCAGGTGATACTACAAAGTATTTAAAATTTAAAATAAGTACCTTAATATATTATTGGAAAACATTAATAACATTTGTCAAGTCATTTTTTTTTTTATTGGCAAAAGCCCACAAAACACAAATGTATTCATGTATTCATCAATGGCCAGTAAACTGGAGAAGTAATAAATAAAAGGCCACTGATTCATTTCCTTGAAAAAACATTACATAACTCACAGGAGAATTTACCAATCAAACATTATTCAAGTAACTTCATTGCTAGGACTGTGCGTTCTTATTTCTGGAAAAAAAAAAAAATTGATCCAGATTTTCAAAAGTGTTTCGGCAACTAAAGATGTATTCATACATCTCATGATGTTTTCAAAGCATTAAACAGGTTAGTGACAAAACTCCCCCTGAATTTGAAATTCTAGTCCTTGATAAATAGATCAGTATGTGGGATTCTACTAAGGCAATTTGAAGTGATTTCCATAAAGTTACAAGAAGATGACTATGAAATCTCATGTGTGTGTGTGTATCTCTGATTAAGAGTTTCTGAAACTTTCAGCATTAGGACTTAAGTTTTCCATGCCTTGGTGTATGAACAAAATTAAGAGATTTTTATTCTTCATTTTGCTTTTGAGGGAAGAAAAATTCTTCTTAGAATCATGTCAATTATATGAGATCATCCTAGAGTGGTTTCTCCTGCTTGCCCCATTTTCAATTGCTTCAAAAGAATTAACTCAAACCTCCTTGAAAGTCTTGAATAGGATCCTGAAGTATTTGGGGAGAAAAAAAAAAAAAAAAAAAAAGTGAAGACAAATTTGTGCAGATCACTAGTGTTCTAGTATTACCTACAAACTTCTGGCTCACCTGAATTGAGTCTTGGAAACAGATTGCTTTCAAAGTTGTGGGGGCATACTTCTCCCCATGCACTCCTAACTCAAGACGACTGGATAGAAATCACACTCTGCATGTTTGTGTATAATATTTGTACTATTTTGAAAGCCTGAGACATACAAACATTCTGTGGAAGTGAGAATGGAAAATGTTTTCCTCCTTACCATCTTCTTTAGTGCGGGTGAAAATTTGTTCACTTCTCACTCCATCTCCAGCTCGTGTAAAAGCCAACACCTGAATGCTGTAGTTGGTGTATTTTTCCAGGCCATCAAGCTCTAGTGATGGCTGTGTAGTAGTGACATTCTTTATTTCTCCTAGCTCTAAAGAACAAAAAGGAAATTGAGTTATTGCCATGTTCAGTCTTTTCCCAGCTATTGATACCTACTGTGGAAATCTTGGAGATTGAAAAATGTACCAGAGAAGCAATGCTTCATTATTATAAAATAGCAATGAATTATAATAAATTAAAATAAATCCCTTTGTGTCCTGACTTCTTACCATTCAAAGCAGACCCAGTTTTCATTTTCTAACTTTTTTTTTTTTTTTTAAATATGGGGAAGAAAATTGGAATTTTTTACAAGTAATAAGATTTCTCGTGAAGAATAGGTAACAAGGACAGATTATTCCAAAATATTCCCTAAAGCAAAAATGAGAAAGTCAGTTATCTTCCTAAAGATTTTCTGGTTTTGAGAAAGACTATTTCTCATAAGGAATAACAAGAAAAATTCCCCTTTATTTTAAAATATGTAGCAAGTGCTGCTGGAAAGCACTTGATGGCAGTAAAACCAGCTAACAATAAATCTAAACACAGTAAAATCTGATTTACTTGCAGAAAGATGATGCACTTTATATGAATCTTTTTTTACGGCAAGCTAAGAAGTACAACCCATATGGCAAAAGAGCTCTAAACCTATTTAGGGTAGAAAATAAAGCTGAAAAAATGAAGAAAATCAAGTTTTAAGCACTGCATGAATGTCATCTTTTTTCATCATGTTGTAGGACATCACATAGGAGCTTAGATGTGCAATGATAATATCCGCATAGGATCTGATCCAAAGACTACAGGCATCACTGAAAACAGTTAATTTTATGTCATCATGTTTACATTTTTATGTATGCTTTTCATACTTTATCTTTACATTTAAATGTACATAGGAATTGGTGTTTGATTTCCAAATATTTTTTGACTTTAACATTTCCTGCAATAATAATGGGCCTCTGGGTTCTAAGTTTTCCTTGCCACACTAACATGGGCCTGAATTTGCAAGACAGTAGCGTATTAGAATGAACTGTGAACCTGATGGATGAAAGCAAAAGAAGGGAAATAGACAGCTCATTGCCTTAGAGCTCTGAAAATTTAGCAGGGCAAATACGAATAAAGGCATGTGCATCTCAAACTTACTAATATTTAATTTACAAGAAAGAATCCAACATAGAATTATCATCATGTGATAAAATGCAGATTAGTAAGGTATCTCATTTCTCCTTTGATCATTTCACTCACTTTCTGCTCAGGACTCCATTTCCATAGGAATTATGCAAAGACTACAAAACATAAGCACAACAGAAGATGCTGGCATGAAAAAAACTGGCCTTTTCCAAAAATGCTTCCTTCTTTTACCCTCAGTTATGAAGATAAAAGGCATCCTGTCGAAAAATAAGCAATGCTCTCTCAAATAGGCAATTAGCTAAGCAAACAGATAACCAACCAAACTAAAATAAAACACAGGTGTGGGCAGGTATGTTCCAGGTTCTTGACAACCTTTATGAAAGAAATCTGCTGGATTGTAACTGAGATGAAATTTGCTCAGGTCATTTTAGGTACTATGGTTGGTCTATGGAGTGTTGCAAATCCTACAACAGAGACCTTCCCTGAGGGCCCTTCCAGGCAGCTTTGCAATGCTTGCTACTTTTTGTCCAAACCAAAGAGAAGAGAAAGTACAATGCCTTCACAGCCAACAATAAATGATATAAAGGCCACATACGCCTTGTTACTGGGTAATAGCTTGATTTCTCTCACCTCCATCCAAGAGATTGGCCCAGTAGATAACTCTGAATCCTTGCAGAATCCCATTCAGGGTTTCTTTTGCCAGTGTTGACCACGAAATAGAGATGGTTTCTGGTGATGTGGCAGTGGCTTGCACATTTCCTGGAGGGCAACTGGGCACTGGAATGAGATATTTGCTATTTTTAACTTGATGAATACAACTCAATGTTTACCCTTTGGTTATGCTTTCAATTTTCATTGCTATCCCACCACTCGTCATTTAATTAGTAGTTACACATTGTCAAAAATGCAAACCCTTTATTCTTGCTACATGTTTCTGCAAGTACAGCTGATTTCCCCAGAATGACTTCTGATGTACTTCTTTCTTACTTCTTGCCTAGTCCTTTAATAATTCTTAGCTGTCTTTTGAAAGAGAAATGTGTCCTAGTGTTAAAATATGCAGAATGTACTGTACACAATTTAAATGTATTTTTTTAAAAAAAATTTAGAGCCATATTGCCATCTTTCTGGACATTCTAATGTTCATTTAAAGTTGGTGGTAGAAGGAAAGCAGTCACTTCTCTAAAATATATTGGAATAAAAAATCATAAAATATTTTCACTGACATTTAGAAAAACTGGGAAAAGTCAGCCAAATCCAGGGTATTTTATACTTGCTGTACAGTGTCAAAGAAAAACAGCAGGAGCAGTATTTGGCATTCCTTTAAAGCTCATGACATTGTTAATTCTGAGAAGGATCAAAAACTGAGTAATGACCAAAAAAAAAATGTTGCCAACAAAAGTAAGCATGCTGTATTCTGAAGAAAAAAAAGAACCTAACAACCCACTATTTATTATAATACCAAATATATGTATATGTGAATATATGGCCTTATGATATCTTGCAATGATCTGTCTAGCCCTAAAAACATTTAGACTAAATGAAAAACACCAGCCTTCCATGAAGTATATGTCTCAAAATCCGTAGCTCTTGAGAATTTCAGATGTGTATTTCACTATTTTTCGCCATGTAAAACAGTCAGATTCCTAGCTCACACTGGCTCAAGTACAGTGATGCAAATTTATAGTGGCTGAAAACCTAACCTGCACTATTTTTTAAGATTATTATTATTTGCTTTTATACTTCTCTAAAATATTAGGCTTCCTTTTTGGATATGGAATCATCCTATTTCTCCACTAGAGGACTCCCTCGCATTGTTTGAGAAGCACTTTTTATGCAGTTTTGGAAAAAAAAAATTCCTTCGATTACACAGGTTGAATTTTGTCTGAAATAACAATAACTTTTCTCTCATTAATTTAGATATCCTTGAAAAAATATACCTCTCTCTTTAGGCTGACAAGATAAGGGATTGTGCAGTAGAAGAGATTTGGTTTATCACTTCACCTTTCATAGTTTTATTAAGCATCTCAAAACTATGATGAGGTCACTATGAAGCTAAGATGAGATTAAAAAATTTGCAAATGTGTAAACACCAGAGCAATAGGCTTCTTAATGAAAGCTATGGTCTTAGACAATATCATTCATAGCAGGATATAGCACATTAATGGAGTTAAATTTGCTTACCTGGATGATTCTGCATCCCTTACAATGAAAATTGTACATGCTTATTGGTCAGTCTCTTCCCATCCAGCTGTCTACTGTATCTAACACCTGTAAATTCTGATCATCTATTGTCCCTACTACAATAATCACTAATCAGACAATAAAAGTAACAAGGTAAAAAGAAATAAAGAAATAATAATATGCCCCATGATAGTTGTTTGCCAAGGACCTACCATCCTCAAGAGTAGTGGTGATGATTTCCTGAGAAGAAGGTCCTATTCCAGCTCGGTTACAAGCCTGGACTACCATACCATACTGGGTGAATTTTTTCAGGTTATTCAGTGTATAAACTTCACTGTCCCCAGTGGTATCAATGCTGATGATGTTGAACTGGAAATTTCCCCCTGCACTGTACTCCCGATAGCCTATCTGGTATCCACGAATAATTCCATTTTGCAAGTGCTTTTTTGGAGCCTAAAAAGAAAATGAAAGATTACATTGAGTACATATATCCAAAGTCAAGTTGCTCTTAAAATTTGTGAAATGTGCACAAAGTCAACAGATTTTTTTTTCCTATCAAATCTATGTCTATTTCTAGGTAACAATTCAAAAATACTCCCTGCGTGTGAAATAATTTTTTTTACCATGATACATAAATTTCAGCTGCAGTTTGTTCTAATTTGTGCATTTCTGTGATGAAAGAAAGACCCTTAATGGTAATGGTTCATATACAGAAAAATCTGATAAGGACATGTTCTTGAGTTATAATTTGAATTTATAATGTTTTGTTCTTTTATCAGGTGAAACAATCAAAGTTGACTTGATAAGGGTATATTTGCATTACAGGTCTACCGTTCACTAGTAATTTTGTTTTTGCCAGAAATCCCTACCATTCACCAACTGAATCTTTAATAAGGCATTTATTGATCTGTTGAAGGCAGTCACGTAAGTTTATTCAGCTAGATGCTTTAAGAAAATTTTATGCTGTGCTTTGAAATATGCTTCTGTTCATCCAGTGTGCAGTGTGGAAAGATGATTAGATAATGAGTGATGAAGGCAATAATGAATTGGAAAGCAGGGATTTGCATACTGAATAACTACTAAAACAAGTTGTACAATATCTGGTATTCAAAAATATGGATAATATAAAATGGTTGGTCATAATTATGTACCATATTTCTCAGTCACAGTGCAAGATTCCCTGTACCTGGCTAGTGAAATTAATTTCTGTGACTTTGCAATATAAAATGTAGTCTAGAATAAAATGGATTGGAAACTCAGTGAAAAAGCCCACTATTGACAGAAATACCTATTAAAATTCTATTTTAATAAAATTAGAGTAAATTCAATATGTGATAATATTCCTATCTGATTTTCTATATATAGAAGGCATAATTAGTATAAACATTTAAGGTACAGCTTATAATCCATGGACAAAAAACTCTTTCAAGTCTTCCAAACCTCTCTGAAATTCCCACAAGGTGCCCATGAGCTTATCTGTTCCACAGACCCACAGAAAAGCTCTTCGTGATCCAGTTTACCAGCGATGAGTTAAAGTGGCAGAGGCAACAATATCTGTAGTTACTATAGCCCACTAAATCTACTAAGGAATACATTCTCAACAATACTCTCTTCTTCCACAGGACCTGTCTGTTTCAGCAAGTTTATAGTCTACTGGACTAAAGTCTTACTGAAGCTATAAAACCAGCACAGGATTTGCCTTTCATCCACTACCAACAAATCATTGCTCTGCAAAAGCCAGCACCCTCTCCATATTTACAATGTATCACTGGATGGATCTCACTGGTTGAATTATCTCTTCAGATGCTTTATTTTTTTCCTCCCTTCTGCTTTCAGAAACTGAACCAAAACTTGAAAAAAGGATCTAACTTCCACTCTACTACTTCAGTTCCTCTGGTATGAGCAAGCTCTCTGCAAGCATGGTGCTGTCCAGATGCAGATGACTGAACTAGGAGATTCAGGTCTTGAGTGCCTTGTAAGGCACTCAAGGGATTAGAACTGTGCTTTTAGGATCTAGGAGTATAATTGTTTCCTGTTTGAATATCTCTGTGTTTTGTTGTAAAAAAAACCAAATAACCAGCTTCTTTAGAAACATGTAGGCCCTTTATTATCAAAATACTTTGTTTGCAAGTACATTACCTATTTTGAACAACTCCATGGCTTCATGACCTTTAAATGATTGCAAAAGGTGGTTTTTTTTTTTTTTTTTTTTTTTTTTTTGTTTTGTTTTGTTTGTTTGTTTGTTTTTGCTTTGGATTTGGTTTTGGTTTTGTTTTGTTTTGTTTTGTTTTTATCAGGACAGTGGCATGCAAACTTAGGTCAGGGTTTTTTAATGTGTTTGAGTTAACTTCATTAAAGAAAGTTTTTTATTCCATCTGAGAAGAAAATAACTTTATCACATTTAGGTAGTTAAATATTTCAGGGTGAATTATTTCATAAGTTGAAGGACTTTAAATTCTGTTACTAGCCAAAGCATTTTGTCTAGCTCATACGTTTTTAAAGGCATTGTCAGTATTGGTGAGAAGGGGCAAAAAGAGTGATCTAACACAGTCTAAACATTTGGGGCATTAATTGTTTTGTGAATGGCATACACTCCCTACTGCCACACACAGGACAGATTAAGATGCTGCATATGTATGTACACTACATAAAGCACGTACTGTATAGCAAGAAAAAGTCAGCATAGCCCTTGTACATAATAAAAAAGCCTACAGCACATATATTGGAACACATATATCGTACTATAAAACAGATGGAACAGAATGATAAAACCGAATCATACATTTACTATGCATTGAAATGCTCTCGGAGCAGGACTATAGCTGGAACAACCTCTTCACTGGGAATTCTGCAATTATATACTTTTTCATTTTGAATTGGAATAAAATGGCAAATCCTGCAGTTTCCATGAAATATCTTCATAATTGTTTTAGGTCAAGGAATTTTTTTCTTTAAACAAAATATTAACTTTTTTTTTTTCACTTTGAAACATTATACAGTATAGAACAAGCATAAAGTCACTTCATGACAAAGCACTTAAATGCTCTACTCCACAAAATTTCAAATGTTCCTTGTTAACACTATCTAAATGCTTCATTTTGAAATGACTTTTTGCACAAATAAATCACATTTGATATATATGCCTTCTTGTGCACAGACATATTTTTGCTAGAAAATTCAGTGAAGCAACATTTGTCCATGACTAAGTGTTCATGGGGAAAAATATTGTCAACCTTGTCAGTCATAATGGAACACTATGAAAAGTAAGTTTTAGTCCATAATCTTACTGTTTATCTCACAAAATTGAATATTTGTAACGTATGACATTTTATAGTTATGTGCAAGTGCATATGCATAATAAGGAGAAAGAATATTTCCCATGCCTAAATTTAATGAGTTCATTTACCTTGTAAAGTAGTACAAGAGTGAAAAAAAGAATATTTTCATGCTCTTTTCTAAACAAGAATTCCTCTTTGACTCTCATTCTTTCTGCACCATTTTAATCTACCAAAAAGTGCTGAGTTTTATTTAAAAATTCAATCTGAAACCAAATGTTCTATGTGGACACACAGAAATGAGATTAAATAGATCACAGACCTATTAAACTTTGCTTTGCCAGGATTTTCTAAAAGTGGGCTAAGAGAAAATTTAAAGGAAGATTAAGAACAGTATCAAGCTGCAGAAATAGAACTTAATAGAAGATGAAAGATAATTGATGTGTTATTCTCTGCTCCATTTGTTGTTATTGAAACTGTCTGTATTTAAACAATGTTTGCCGACTTTAAGTATAACTACAGTTCTCAACAGAATCCCTTTTGTATAATATCATCATAGGTTTTCATAGCAAAAGCTCCACATGACTCCAAAATAAAAATGAGCAGATTATTAGTGAGGTTTTTTTTTCTTTTTTGTCTCCCTGACAATATAGGATTGCTCTTGTGAGTTTTTTTTATTATTAGTATTCCTAAGTACTTTGTATGGCACATTTCAATGAGTGCTTTCTGCACAGAAGTGAGTTGTAAGGTCTTACCCAAAAGTCAGTATTTGACATAGGACTGAACTGTGTCATGTCTCTGTCACTATCTTAAAGTAACTTTCTGAGTAATGGACTAGCCCTGCTCTGGTCAGGAGAGAACTGCAATAATTCAAGGGAAATAAATGGCTCACTCCTGGTTTGGGACTTATTAGTCAGTTGTTACAAATTGCCATTTGGGAAAAAATTCTTCTAGTGAAGGTAGGATTACTGAAATGCTGGGGTTTGAACCCTGAGCCCCGAATTAAGGTTGACATATGGGTGATTCCCACAGCCCTTCATAAAGAGGTGGTGAGTTTGCCTTATAGCTTCCCCCCAGGGTGCGGCCGGCCCTGCGGGGAGAGCCATAAGGGAAATGAGCCCCCGGGGTCCTGCACTGAGTTGACAAAGGTCAGGTGTCTGCTTGGGGATAAAAGCTGGGACCACTGGCAGGGAGTCAGGAGTGTCTGTCTGTGGTCTTCCTGGTTCAGGGAAGACCTCCTGACTCTCGCTGGAGCTGGGCCCCAGTCTGTCTAGACCTTTGCAAACACGGGCTGATCCGGTGAGAGAGTTGCCATATGGGCACCTTTTTCTTATATGTTTAACTTGCTGATTTGGCTGTTTCCCATGCCAGCTATGGGCAACCTCAGGTCTCTGTTTCTGCCACCTGTTGGGGGCTGAGTCATGTCTTTTGTGGGATCGTTGGGGGTGGTGTCAGTTGCGTACCAGCTGACTGATCTGTTTGTACCCCCAGCTATCATTCATTGAATGTCCTTCGTGTGTACAATACAGTCTATGTATTGGTTCATCTTCCTGCTGGCTGTATCATTTTTGTTGGGCCTGGTCATTGGCAGAACAACTATGCAAGAGCTAACCTTCCAGAAAGGCACCTCAGTGACTTCACCTTTTTCTGCAAAGAAGCTTTGAAGTACAAACAAACAATTGGGTTTCAACTCCTTCCAGCACCGCAGAGAAACCTAACACTGTTCAGATGAGTTCATACCAGCAGCTGACTGCAAATCGAGGGGAAGTTTTCAGGATGATCACACAGGAGATTGACAGCACAAAAAAGCACAATGAGCAGAATTTCAGTGAAGTGCCAGTGGTATCTTCTGATGTCCATCTTTTCATAGGCAGATCTCCAGAGTTTCTGCTGCTTGCAAAACAGCACCTCACAGGAGCTTGTGGTATGATGGGGTCATAGACTACCTGTGACTAAAGCCAGCAGCACCTTCCTTGCACTTTGCTTAGAGGACATCCTACAGTGCCTCTCTTGCTGCATGACCACTTTTTTTATTTTATTGACCACATACTGATGGTCAATAAAATAAAAGATTTAACAGATTTAACACATACTGGGTCTATAGGAATATCTTGAAGGTTCACGGGAGACTAGGTATCCATTGGAGACTGTGTGTGCAGTCTGACAGAGAAGTTTGCAGCAAACTCCAAATATCTAACCAGTATCAGCAGAGTGAGTGGCACCAGGGTCACATGGTGGTGCACAGTTCTGGGAGCAAGGAACCACCTTCCTGATCTGAATATAAGCTACACAGGTATAAGTAAGCATTTCCAGTGTTACAGGTAGCTCACACTCCAAGCTTATTTGAATTGTGAAAATCTATCTCTACACTCAGCTCATGAAACTTGCCAGGGCAACAGAGTATATGTTCTATATATAGCTTATTTCTGTGATTATATTGTTATATTAGATATTGATCATTTACTCAACAAGTAATCACAAATCAGATTCAAAACATGATCTTGATCTTGAGAATACAATTCCAGCTGCTCATTTGGTATGTTTCTACTCCCCAGACAATACCTAGAGATGGGGAAAATAAGTTGCACTTGAAGTGTCCTGAAGTACAAACAGAACCATGTCTTAGACAGTGTTATTGAAATGTAAGTGTGGGAATTTTGTTTGTCCTACAGTTGCCTGCAGACATCTGCATTTATGAAATTTAATGACAAATCTTCAGAGTCACAAACAGCAACTATTAACTCCACCAGTGAACCAATGCTGCTTGTCTTCTTTTGTTACTTTTGAAAATATCCCCCACAGTGAACTTTAGAAAAGCCTTTCAGTCTGCTACACATACATCCATAAAAAAAGTTGATGCACAGAACCTTGAAGGTTATAGTTGACTAGGCGTGATGGCAGTCACACTTCTTGAGTCCTTTAAAAAGAAACAACCCATTAAGCATTTATTCCAGTTGTTGAGAATTTCTGTGCATTACTTCAAGAGCTACTTCCTTTTTTCTACTGCCTGTGTGTTGCATTTAAATCCATGCTTGAGGTATGCCTTTTATAAGTACATTGTTGTGTTTCACTTCAACCACCAGGTAAGTCTGTGGCTAGTGGCCATATGCCTTTGATTTTTGGAAACCATCTGATGAAAAGCAAAACTGATATAACTTTAAGATATGGATGAGGGCCAAGAACCAGCACTGTATTTATGACATGTGCATAAAAGGTCTGATAAAGACTACTGCTTTTGAAGCTTAACACCAAAACACCTCATCAAGACATAATTTTTAATGTGCCATTTTTAAAACATCATTGAACTAGTCAAAAAATCTTGACAGCCAAGGTCCCTCTGTATTAGTTGGACATCTCAGTAGTTATGTGTCCACGTGCACTGTATGGAGATAGTACACTGTAGAAACCTGTCTTTTCAGAAAGCAGCTCAAAACTAACACAGGATAGTCCTGATTATTTATTGTACATATTTAAAAAATAGATAAGCAGCTCACATTTTTTTATATGGTTTATATGGTTAATCAGCAGCAGCTCACTGTTACTATCCTGACTTTCTGGATGGTTCGTATCATTGGGCAAAATACACATTCTCCACATTTTCAGGAATACTATTTCTACATTACTGTAGAAATTAATGACTATTACACCACCCTTCTACTCCAGCACTTAACATGACATATTTCAGAATCTTAAATATACAGTTATCAATACAATTTGAAAAATGTCATTCATCCTGAGACTACACTATCGTAATTAGATTGCTTTAATTTGTCCACTACACAATATGAGGAGTTTTATAGTACGAAACCAATTAAAACATGGTTTGAGTACCTCTGATATTATAATTAAAGCATTTAAAACATTCTGTGGTTTTCAAAACACTGGGCAAAAATCTAGGAAAAATTCAGTCACAAGACATGCCAGATTTTTAAATAATACCAGTTACTGAGATTCTTAAATCATTTGCTCTGATTCATCAATTCTCATGGACTATACTGAAACACTGTATCACTCTCTCTGTGCAGACATGCCTTCACTAAGGTTCTGCCTCAAAGTCCATTTCAATGGGAAAAAAATTTCGTTGGCTCCAGCAGCTTGGGAAAATTTTGCCCCAAACCACAGTGAAATTCTGTCAGTGCTCATTTTCCAAGCACATAGCCTTATCTCTGAAATCAGAAGGAAGAAGGAAATGTTATTGTCATCAGTACAGGTGGCTGCTGCTATTATTCTCCGGTGCAAGGTTCTTTCTTTGCATAATTCACCAGTCTTTATGGCCATTATCAGATTTGTTGACAAAGATTTCTGCAAAAGATGTCTCCCACATAAAATAACAGATCTAAGGTTGTTACAGTACTCCCAGCAATGGAACTTCTTTGAATGCACTAAAATACTGTTAGTGTCTATATTCTTGGCTGTGTGCATTTACCTTCCAGGTGACCCTAATGCTTTGTGAAGATATAGGCTCAAGTTGGACATCTTGAGGTGGCCCATCAGGAGCTACAAAGAGAAGAGAGAAGAGAGAGACATCAAAACTAGCTCTCACAGCACAAAGAATCCAGCACCTTACATTGATACATCACCGACTCAACACACCAGCATCACAAAGACTTGGACTGAGTTAATGTCATAAGGAAAACTGAAATACCACTTCATCAGAAAAAAATAAAAGCCTAGTATCTTCCTTATTCAGGTGTCGTCTCTGACCAACAGTGAAATACAACATATGTCAAAACACAGAAACCTGGCAAATAAAATGCATGAATAATAGTGACTTTTCTTGTTTAGTGACACTCTCACAATGCTGTTTCTGTTTTATAAATAGGCAAGATACACTTTCAGCAGTCAGAACCCTGTAGTGGACAGAAAAATGGCAGAACCCATTTGAAAGCAGGTGAGTCAGGAGCTCCTCAGCTGGCATTCATCACATCACAAATTTTCCAGTGGGATTCCCTTTGTTCACTAGAGGCTGAGAACATTCAGTCAAATCTTAATATTTTATACACAAAAACATACACACTATACTCTCTCCCTCTCCCCAGTTTAAGTGTCCCAGCCTTGAAATCAGATAAAAAATAACTTCCAGATGGAATAAGCATGCTGCAGCTCCTTCCTGAGTCAGGAGGAGTTTCATTTACTACTGATACATTGCCAAGCATGTGCATGATGCCTTAAATAAAAATGAAAAAAGAAGGCCCTGTGTCTAGAGGAACCTACGTGTCAGATGGGCAGCTACAAAGCAGACCAAGAACTGACTGAGACTGACTGGAGAGGTGTGAAGTAAATTGCTTGCTCAGCAAGGTAAATCACTGTAAAAGAAAGCTCTTAGGAAAGGAATGAAATAATCTCAAGCTGCTGTAGAGGGTTCCCTTGATGCAGAATATGGCCTCAGTTAAAGGTATTAAATTAAGTTTAATAGCATGACAAAGGAAGTAAGGCAATAAAAAAAGGTGAGATGGGGCTGTTAGAGGTAGAGTAGCAGGAAATGACAGATGTGGTGAAAGGAATGGGAACATTTTTCTTTAACTGATGAAAGCAGAGAGACCCAGAATACAGCCTATAATATGTTTAAGTTATTAAAGGTGCCCCATTCTGTGCCATTCTTGACTGTCCTTCATATGTGAAGTTTCCAAAGGTTGAAAGAACTTCATTTCCATTTTCCTTGCATTAATATAAAGGAAAGAGAAGAGGAAAAAAGTCCACTGACAATAGTGGGATCTCTATGAATCCTGTTCTTGATTCTCCCCCTCCTGCTGACAAACATGAATGTCATTTGCTGGGTACATTATAACATAGTGGAATTTGAGCAGAAGATTTAATTCTAAAAATGGGTTTTAAAATGTGTTTCTTCAAGCCTTAACTTTTTTTTGAAAAACTAAGAAGTTCTTACAGACCTGAGTAGTTAACTGTTCCTAGTTTACCACTGTGAAAAGTTAAATGAGTCATTTATTTTACATACTTAATGTCATACAGAGTTTGTGAGAAAACATAAAGAAAATACAGATATCCCAGCTTCCTCTATTGATTTCAGTATTAAACAATAGCCATAATACTTTTGTTTTTCTGACAAGCTTTAGTGTAAGTGTGTACCTGCAATCTATTTTCCAATCCAAGAGCTAACTGGGGTTGTATGGACATAAGGATGCAATCTGTAAGGTTTGAAATCATGCCATGCTTGACTATCCTTTTTCCACAGAGACCCTTTACCATTTTCTTTCTAATAGCTATAGTTAGGCAACTCAGGTCAGCGCAGTATGTGATACACAATCTGCCCCCCCCCCCTTGCCAATAGAATGGTTTGAGTTGTTCAGTTTTTATATTGTCTTTCTTGGACATTTATTTAGCTCCCTTCTCATTACCTCTCTCTCCTTCCCTGCACTCAGGCTGTTCCCCATTTCCTATTGCAAAAACAGAGAACAGAAATAAATGATGATCCAAAAATGATGCTCCTATACATTGTGCACCATCTGAAATCAAAACCCAGGAGACAAAGATCACATACTCTGCCTAAGCCTGACC
>NW_008615798.1:0-23869 GCF_000691845.1 Merops nubicus | reverse complement strand
GCTCAGGGGAGACCTTCTGGCCCCCGATGACTCCCTGAAAGGAGGTTGGAGTGAGGTGGGTGTTGGTCTCTTCTACCACATAACCAGGGTTAGGATGAGAGGCAATGGGCTGAAGTTGCACCAGGGGAGGTTTCAGCTGGATATGAGGTAGAATTTGCTTCCTGGCAGAGTGGTGAGGCCTTGGCCCAGGCTGCCCAGGAAGGTGCTGGAGTCCCCATCCCTGGAGGGGTTCGAAACACTTGTGGAGATGGCAGTTAGGGACATGATTTAGTGGTTCTGGTAGTGTTGGGTTGATGGTTGGACTTGATCTTAGAGGTCTTTCCCAACCTTAATGATCCTATGATTTTATAATTCAAGATATTTGTGTATCCCAAATTAATAAAACACTAACATCTCTTCTGTGCCCAGTGCAGCTCCCTTCCCGTTGTGGTACACCAGCCACCAGCTCTCCAGTCAGCTACACCTCTCAAAGGCCTCTCTTTTTTCCTTATGCACTGCTCTGTTTTCCACAGACCTCAGCATGACCTGTGACAAGCACATGTGGGTGTCTGACAGATAAACCAGAGGGTTCATTTTGGCACGTGTGATCATTTAGCTGCAGGAGTCAGCTCTGGAGCGCAGTGGTGCCCCAGGCAGTGCTGCTGCTTTGCATTTGGACATTCTTACCCATTTGTATATTTTTTCCAAGTATCCGCAGCTACTTCAGGTGTCTGATCAAAGTGCTGCTAAAGCATATTTGCTCTGACTTAGAAGTATGAATCCATGGAGGTAGTGTTTCAAGAAACTGTGATAAATCCTAGATGCTGTGACTTGTGTAGGAGCTTACTTTAAAGGGGTGAGCCTCTTCTGTGGGATCCTGACTAAGGAAAGCAAAGTGATAAGTACTTTTTTTTTAACTTTCTTGGAAATTTGGGGCAATCCCAAGCACAACCTCAGGCTGGGTGGAGTGTGGATTGAGAGCAGCCCTGAGAAGGACCTGGGGGTGCTGGTTGATGAAAAGCTCAACATGAGCCAACAGTGTGCGAGTGCTGCTCAGAAAGCCCCAAAGCAGCCTGGGCTGCACCCCCAGCAGCGTGGGCAGCAGGGCAGGGAGGGGATCCTGCCCCTCTGCCCCTCTCTGGGGAGACCCCCCTGCAGTGCTGGGGCAGCTCTGGAGTCCTCAGCACAGCAGAGACAGGGACCTGCTGGAGCGGGGCCAGAGGAGCCCCAGCAATGACCCGAGGGGGGAACCCCTCTGCTGGGAGCCCAGCAGGAGAGAGTTGGGCTTGGGCAGCTGCAGAGGAGAAGGCTGCAGCTGGGGAGACCTTCTGGGGGCCTGCCAGGACTTCCAGGGAGCCTACAGGAAAGATGGGGACAGACTTTTTACAAAGGCTTGTAGCGATAGGATGAGGGTTAATGGTTTCAAACTGGAAGAGGTGAGATTTAGATTGGGAATTAAGAAGAAATTTTTCACTCTGAGTGTGGCATGACCCTGGCCCAGGTTGCCCAGGGAAGCTGTGGATGCTCCATCCCTGGAGGTCTTGAAGACTAGGTTGGACAGGGCCTTGTTCAACCTGCTGTAGTTGCAGGTGTCTCTGCTCCCTGCAGGGGTGTTGGGCTGGATGGCCTTGAAAGGTCCCTTCCAACCCAAACCATTCTGTGATTCTGTGGAGTTTGGTGTGGTGAAGGGTTCTGAGCACAGCCTTAACTGACTGTTCCTTTCCAAGGAGTCTGTGTGGACTAAGAAACGTGGACCTATATCAACAGTCTGCACGTGAGGTCAGATTCAGGTAAGGAAAGGTAATTTTAAAAACTCTGTGAGGCAGAGTAGTACCTAGTAAGGAGGGTTGTTTCTGTAGATTGAGCCATCTATTTCCAGAGGATATTTGTCACAGTGCAGACATCTCCATGAATAAAGCTCAAATTAATGTGCTGCAATCACTTATATAGTGATTGCTAATTCTAAGCAATATATTTCTCATCTATGTGGGCTATTGAAATCACTCCTATGATCCTTAACTGTGTCCTTCAGTGTCCAGGAGTGTGCTTTGTCTACCATTTAGTTGTCCATCTTACTGCAGTCTCCGTTGATCCGGCGGATGCCAACGTGCGAGAAAAAAACTATCTAAGGCCTCTGGCCACCTTCAGTCGTAGCCAGCATGCACATGTCATTGAAAACCATCATTGCCATGTCTGTGATGTAGATGTGTAAGTATCTTTTCTTTTCCTTCTACTCCCCTGTCTTCTTCACCATTCTACTTCACCGTTAGACTGTGAGATCCAAATGGAGCCCCTGAAACTGCAGAGCACCAGTTAAACTTCATCCCGTGGCAGAGTTCAGTGAGTTGGGTAGGTGCCTGCTGTCCAGTTTCCGTGCGTTTCTGGGCTTTATTGACTTGCTCACTTGCTGTGTGGAGAGGACTGTGCTGTTCGGTGTGATCTGGATGTTGGTGTTTGACCTGCCAACATGTAACTTCTGTGTGCGTGCTGGTATCTGGCTAGATGCTGATTCAGCAGCAGGAAATGCTTGGAGGGCAGATGTGAAGATCAAGTTTTGTAGAACTGCTAGAGGGTTTCAAATATGCAATCAGTGATCTGTGAATTAGAAATCACACGATGCATTGAAGGGCAAATTTTGGAGTGTTTAAGGATTGTGGTCCAATGATGCATAGCAGAGACAAGGACCTGCTAGAGTGGGGCCAGAGAAGCCCCAGCAATGACCTGAGGGGGGAACCCCTCTGCTGGGAGCCCAGCAGGAGAGACCTGGGCTTGGGCAGCCTGCAGAGAAGAAGGCTCCAGCTGGGGAGACCTCCTGGGGGCCTGCCAGGAATTCAAGGGGCCTGTTAGAAAGCTGGGGACAGACTTTTGAGCAGGGCCTGTTGGGACAAGACAAAGGGGGATGGTTTGAAACTAGAAGAGGGAGATTTAGACTAGATATAAGGAAGAATTTTGCACAGGGAGGGTGGTGAGCCCCTGTCCCAGGCTGCCCCAAGAGGTGGTGGATGCCCCATCCCTGGAACCATTCCAGGTGAGGTTGGCCGGGGCTCTGAGCAACCTGCTCTAGTTGGGGATGTCCCTGCTCCCTACAGGGGGTTGGTCTGGATGACCTTGAAAGGTCCCTTCCCACCCAAACCAGTCTATGATTCTGTGGTGGCTGGTGTGGCTGATATGTTTGGGTGTTAAAGTATCCCTGATGTAGAAGTCTTTCTCAGTATTACCAGGATCTCTACGGCAGCATCCCCCTGGATTTGTGTCACTGGAAAGTCATGGTAGTGAGCTGGTGTCACCACGCTAACACCACCCTCTCTTTGGCAGGAGTGCGAAGTCAAAGCACTGTGGAACTTGCAACAAGTGTGTGTGTGGCTTTGATCACCACTGCAAATGGCTCAACAACTGCGTGGGAGAGAGGAATTACTGGTAAGAGCCTGACATTGTGACAGGAGCACAAAACTGCGTCAGTAATGCCGCCCCTTCTCTTCCCAACATTCGCCTGCATCTCACTCCAGGCTGTACTCAGCCACACAGAACCACTTTTCTTTCAGATCCTGGCTGAATAAAATCAGTCATCAGAAAACTAGGTGGAAAATGCAAGTGTGACTATGGCATTCAAATCACCAGGGGCAAAACTCCTACGCTTAGAATTTTGTAGCTGAGTAGCCAGTATCTGGAGTGGGTCTACAAGAAAGCTGGGGAAGGACATTTTGCAAGGGTTTGTAGTGACAAGACGAAGGGCAATGGGTTCAATCTGGAAGAGGGAAGGTTTAGATTAGAAATGAGGAATAAACTCTTGACCATGAGGGTGGTGAGACACTGGTTGCCCAAGGTAGTTGTGGATACTCCATCACTGTGTGTTCTCAAGACCAGGTTGGACAAGGCCTTGTTCAACCTGCTCTAGTGGGAGGTGTCCGTGCCCATGGCAGGGTGTTGGAAATAAATGATCTTTAAGGTCCCTTCCAACCTAAACCAGTCTGTGATTCCATGATTCTATGATCTACAAGTTAAAACAGAGAAAATAAGCTTAGTATCTGATGTCAGTAAAAGCTTCTTGGATGTTAGCTGGGTGTCCTTAATGCTTCTGGGAGCTGGAGTGGGAACAGAACCGTGATGGTGCTTTTCCTGTGTCTGAAACAACCTGCATCCAGATCCATTCCCTACAACACTTCTCAGTTGGCAGGAGTTAGAGCAGCATATAGGCACCCCTTATCTGTGCCAGCTTCAGGAGAAAGAATGAGGAGGTTATCACTGGTTACTGCTTCTCAATTTACTAAATTTACTTCACTAAAACCACATGGCAAGCAAGGAGTTGTTACTGCTGGGTGCCACGTTACATTACCTTCATATTTGGTGCAGGGAGCTCTTTGTCTTAGATCTAGGTGACTGTTTTGTAAGCACAGTTGCTCTAAACAGCCACAGTTTAGTCCCTCAGAATAACAAATCAGAAGCAAGACTGTCCACCAGTATCTATAAGAAGTGTAAGAAATTTGGGATAGGTGTCTACATCACCAGTATCTATCAGAAGTGTAAGAAAATTGGGATAGGTGTCTACATCTCCATCTTTATTCGAGGCTGGGGTGTTGGAAAGGACGTGTGATGTTACTGAAGCTGCTCAGACTTCTCACCTTCTCGGCAGGCTCTTTCTGAACAGCGTGCTCTCTGCCATTCTGGGCCTTGGGCTTCTGCTCCTTGTCGCTTGCTACATCTTCGTGGAGTTCTTCATTGACCCCGGGATGCTTCGCTCCGACCAGCACTTTGAAGGTACTAGCAGGGCTTCAGCTGAGCATCCTGTGAGCCAGCCAGCATGCCCCAGATGGATTCTGGGGGCTCTCCCACGAGGAGGAGCTCCATGCCCTACTCCTCTAGTTTTCTGTATCTGTGAGAGTATCTCTGCTCAATAATTTCCAGCTGTTAAGTTTATTAATTTCATACCTGGACAATCTTCTTACCTCCATCTTGTTGTTTTACAGCTCTCAGGAACCACACAGACCGCTGGTTTGTGTTTCTTCCTGCAGCCCCTGTTGAGACTCAGGCACCTGCCATTTTGGTCACGGCTGGGATTTTTATTCTTCTGAGCCTAATGACCGTGATCCTGCTGGGCCACCTCCTGACCTTTCACATCTATCTCAGTAGGTGTTTTGTTCCTGTCACCTGCATCCCCATTTCGTTTTCTTCTTAGCCTCTTCTACTCATGCTGCACTCACTGTGTGTTCACCTGTGTCACAAAGACACCCACGTTGTGCAAGTTTGCCGTTGAAAGGGTAGAAAATTTGGGTTTACTTCTGTTTTTCCCTCAGCACCGCATTGGCTTACCAGTGCATGTGCAATTCGGAGCTTGCGTTGGGCCTCTGCACTCCAGTGTCTAAGCTGTGCTCTCCTGGAACTGAAAGCAGACAGGAGAACAGCAAAGAAGCCAGCTGGGATGAACTGGTTGATCCAGCTCAGTACCAGTGACCAGCAGACTCAGACTGGCCCTGCATATGGGCTGTCGTGGGTCTCTTCACTGTGCTCCCCAGGGCTTCCATGGTGTGAGAGAGCCTCTTCTCCCTTACCCTCGAGAAACATGGATGGTGTTCATCTAAATTTCTAATAGGAGACCTGATGTCCAGGGGCAGTGATGCCAAAACTAGGGAAGAAGGGTTGTGGTGCAAGAGAAATGAGGACGGCGGTCAGAGAGGACCCTTGGCTGGATTTTTAGGTTGTCAGTAAACAGCGACACAGATGCCAACACAAACTAGGTCAGCAGAAACCAGTGCAGCTCCAGAAGCAAAGCAGCTGCACTGCTCAAGCGTAGCGTTGGATGGGTGAGTGTTCCTCAGCTGGGTTTAACACCTGAGGGCCACGTTTTCCTTTTACAGCCTCCTTGAACCTGGCTTAAATTGGGTCACTCAGTGATTTTGCTTTCTTGGTGGAATTGGAAGTTGACTTTGCCGGGTTCATGGCGATGCCTGGAGATTTCAAAGGTCGGTCTAGCACTGCAGAAAGACTAAAAGCTTAACAAAGCTGGGATCGCTCCAGGAAGGGTTCTTCTGGGTGAAGAAGGAAGGATTCAGTTTAGTGGTGAGCAGTATTTATCCTGTCTTTGTGTGCAGCTTCCACAAGAGGGTGCTCCCTCCTTGGGATAAAGATTTGTCCAACGTGTCTGTGTTACTAGTTTTGCTGAGTTTGGGGATTTTTTTGTTGCTGTTGCCTTGGGGTGACTTTTTTTCCTCTTCCAGAATAAATTCTGAGACAAATTAACTTTTCTTTCTAGCCAAATTTTAAATCTTTTTGACTTACGTGGAAACAGAATTGAATTCTAGTTAATTTTTGTTAACATTTTATTACATTAAAATCTTAAAAACCTTAGAGAAACTGGTTCCAGCTCTGCAGAATTCTGCTGTGTAAGTCCTTGATGTCACCATATGGAAGCCTAAATTGTGTGTTCCATATGAGTATGCATCACACTTACAGAGATACATAAGGTATATCTGGTTTAAATTCCTTTTATTTCATACCTGCCAACAGTCTCATCTGAATGCTTTAAGGTAGACAGTGTTGGAATGAATTTCCTAACCTCTTTTGGGAATAGAAATACAGTTTAGCAATTATAACTACAGTTTGTATTTCTTCATAAAGCTTTTTTAAAGAAAAATAATTATAGTAAGAAAATAAATAGTAAGAAAACTAAATAGCTCTATTAAAACATTGTAAAAGTTACACTGTTCAGAATTCAGAAACCAACAAACTCTACCTTAAAAATGCTTTAAACCCCTTTGTTTATGAAGCAATAGTCTGTTCCTCAGCTGAAGGATGAGGTACTGTTCTAGGAGCATTTTCCAGCACCCTGCACTGTCCCCATTAAGTGCATTCACTAATCACTTGGCTGCAGACTCACACTCATTTTTATGCTCTGTTTTCATGGCCAAATGGATCTTGAATTGTTATTTCTCCATAAGGTCATTGCTTTGACAGGAGGGGCTTCTCCTAAGCTTTCTCCATTCCCTGTGAAGTTTTCCCATGTTTAGGGCATGGCTTTGAGAGGTGAGATTCCACTGGCTTAAATGTCTTCAGGCAGAGGAAGGGTTTTAGTCTGGAGGTCCCACATCCAAGGCATCTGCTGTAATTCCTGTGCTTCTGTAATAAGGAAAACTCAACACCAGGCTGTGCACTAATTATGTTCACCATCCATTTCTGGGGTTTGTGCTCTGAAAAAAAATGTACTGTAACAGAGTCGTTTGAGTTTTGGATCCTTGTAACATTTTGGGTCTCATGAAGAAATGTAGCAGCTCAGAAATGTCCTGTGCTTTTGGTCATTCGTGGAAGCAGATGTGTTTGTGTGTGGGAGTCCTTAAGAGCACATAAACTCAGGCACATGTAAATTCTGGGCACATCTATGTGGCACAAGGCAAGTGGTGCATTTAGTGCTCCCTGTTTTCATAGAATTCTGGAATGCTTTGGGTGGGAAGGGACCTTTCAAGGCCATCCAGTGCAGCTCCCCTCCAGGGAGCAGGGACATCTGCAATGAGAGCAGGTTGCTCAGAGTCCTGTCAAGCCTGACCTTGAATGCCTCCAGGGATGAGGTATCAACCACCTCTCTGGGCAGCCTGGGACAGGGGCTCACCACCTTCATAGTGAAGAACTTCCTCCTAATGTCTAATCTAAATGTCCACTCCTCTAGTTTAAAACCACTGCCCCTCATCCTATCGCCACACACCCTTATAAACAGTCCTTCCCCAGCTTTCTGACAGGACCCTTCAGATACTGACAGGCCCCCAGAAGGTCTCCCCAGCTGGAGCCTTCTCCTCTGCAGCTGCCCAAGCCCAACTCTCTCCTGCTGGGCTCCCAGCAGAGGGGTTCCCCCCTCGGGTCATTGCTGGGGCTCCTCTGGCCCTGCTCCAGCAGGTCCCTGTCTCTGCTGTGCTGAGGACTCCAGAGCTGCCCCAGCACTGCAGGGGGGTCTCCCCAGAGCAGGGCAGAGGGGCAGGATCCCCTCCCTCAATCTGGCCACACTGGACTTAAAGTCCACCTTACAGACTTTCAGTGTCTCAATCTCCCCCATGGGATACACTAACCTGCTGAATTTCTTTTCTCCATCTATCTTCACACACCTTCTGACTACACACTGAGCTCTCTGCAGGGTACAGATCTTACCCTTCTCGGGTGTGAAGAATGGATTTGCTCTGAAAGAAGCTGAACAAATTCTTGCAGTATAGGAAATTACCACCATGTATCTGAAGCTTTAGAAGAATAGTGAGACTATGAGAAAGTGTTGTGACAATGATAATAATAAAGGATATAGTAAGATGCACAGTGCAAAGGTTCTTTTGGCTTCAAGTATCACTCTTTCTGTGTTTATAGTTACTATTTGATTGTGTAGTTATCCAGACTGTTTGGGTAGGTGTGGTTGGGGAGCAGCCTTCCCTGCACTGACAGCTCTCTCTCTTTCCTCCCAGTGTGGAACAAACTGACTACATATGAGTACATCCTGCAGCAGCGTCCCCACCAAGAGGTGAAAGAGGCAGACAGGCAACTGGAATCTTGTCCCTCACAAGCAAGACCCAGTCAGGTACTTCCAGTCCATTTCTCCAAACCAGCCTCGCTTGTCCATGGCATCAAGTTTGTTTCTCTTTTGCAAGCTCCAGATTTTAGAGGCAGTTGCTAAAGATAAGGCTTCAGAGGTTCTTTGGTGGAGCTGAGTTGGATGTGAGAGTGTAAAGCCTGTCGTTTGATGAGCACTTCAGTGAATAATCAAGTCCTGCTTTCAAAGGAATTCATCCCACCCATACTCTTCATCCACCGCTTGTTTTGGGCCCTGCACTGTCTCTTCTGCCAGCACAGCTGTTTGTTGCAGTCACGCAGTGAACAGGGCGGGGGAACTCAGCTGGGCAAGAATAAACTTTAAAAATAATAGCTGAGCTCGTGTTTAGCTGGCCCAGCTCCCTCCCGTTTGGTTCAGCAAGCAGGCACAAAAGTGCCTGTGTCAGCATGATGGAGCAGGAAGGGTCCTGGCACTGGACCGGACAGGACACTCCTCACAAGTGCTGTCCCCAGGGCTCAGTACTGGGGCCTGTTCTGTTTCATCTCTTTATCAATGAGCTGGTCAAGGGGATCCAGGGCACCCTCAGAAAGTTTGTGGATTATATGAAGCTGGACGGGAGTGTGGACAAGTTTGTGGGTAGAAAGCTCTTCAGAATGACCTGGCCAGACTGGATCAAAGAACTGAGGCCACTGGGATGAGGTTCACTGGGATGAAGGCCAGGCGCTGGGTTCTGCAGGTGGGTCACAACCACCCCCTGCAATGCTCCAGGCTTGGGGATGAGTGGCTGGAAAGTGTCCAGTGGAAAAGGACCTGGGAGGGGTTGGTGGACAGCTGACTGGAGATGAGCCAGTGTGTGCCCAGGTGGCCAAGAAGGCCACCAGCATCCTGGCTTGGACCAGCACTGGTATGGCCAGCAGGACCAGGGCAGGGATTGTCAAATCCTGGGGTCAGTTTTGGGCCCCTCACTCCCCAAAGGACCTTGGGGGCTGGAGCATGGCCAGAGAAGGGCAACGAAGGGGAGGGTCTAGAGCCCACATATGGTGAAGAGCAGCTGAGGGACCTGGGGGTGCTGAGCCTGGAGCAAAGGAGGCTCAGAGGAGACCTTCTGGCTCTGCACAGCTCCCTGACAGGAGGCTGGAGCCAGGTGGGGGTCGGGCTCTTCTCTCAAGGAACAAGGGATAGGACAAGAAGAAGCGGCCTCAAGTTGCCCCAGGGGAGGTTTAGGTTGGACATGAGGAAAAATGTTTTACACACAAGGGTTGTCAAGTCTTGACTCAGGCAAGAGGTGGAGTCTCCATTCCTAGAGGGGTTTAAAAGTCAGGTAGGTGTGGTGTTGAGGGACATGGTTTAGTGGTGGTCTTGACAGTGTTAGGTTAATGGTTGGACTCAATGATCTCAGAGGTCTTTTCCAACCAAAATGATTCTATGATCTGTTTGGGTGGCAGTGCACATCTGGGTGGCTGCTGTGGGCAGTGTCACAGGTCACAGCTGACAGGGAGACAGGCTCTAGGGCTGAAGAAACTGGGACTAAGCATCAAGCAGCTCATTATACCAGTTTCATCACCTGGAAAGGGCAGAGGACACCAGTCGTGTTCAGAAATGACCCAGATAGCTGCTTTTCTTTGAATTGAGTCTACACAGTGACGAGGGCACTTGTGGTGACCATGGTACAAATTCTACAAGCTCTTTGATGCTCTTATGCTCCACAGTGGTGTATATATTCCACTATGAATTGAAAGCTCCAGTGTCATTTATTTTGCTTTATCTCTGGCGTTGCTCAAAATTTGACTGGATGAATTCTGTACTGGTTTTCACAGGGGGTTGGACAAGAAACTTCCAGGAATTCTTCGTAGTCTAAATTATTCTGCCATCCCATGTAACTCTAGATTTATGCAAGTAAGTTACCTATTGCACCACCAGTTTTATATTTAATAAGAAATTAATTAAATCCAAGATTTAATTAATCTTGGAGATAGATAATAGAGATGCTGGGATATCCATGGGCTCATTCTTATTTTTTTTCCTATGAAAGCGAAGGGGTGAGTGAGCTAATTCCTCTTCTGTATAATATGGAGACCCCCAGCTTTTCAGATATTTTTTTGTTGGCTTGGAAAAGTTGAACTTTCACTTTAAACAGAGGTTTCCATAGCAACAAAAATATTTGGCACTTTGTCTCATAGAAGCGTTGCTTACCATGAAAATTAAAACAATAATAAAGCATTAGCTCTAATCACTTCCTAGTTACTGAATTTTGATTGATGCTGTAACTATAGCTGAGCAGGGGTGAGCTCTGTGTGGGTGCACGTTTGGGATGTAGCCATTCAGTGATGTTCTCCTGTCTGTGCTGGTGCTTATCAAGAAGACGGGTGAATAGTTCAAAGCAGCAAGCCTGGAAGAAGCAGGGTGAGAAGGAGCTGTGTGCTTCAGGGCTGCAGTCAGTACCCTGGGGAACAAGACAGGCTGGATGATGCCCAGTAACTTTGTTAAGAAAGATGTTAACCCACCAGATTTTCCTTGTTTCTTACATAGCAACCAGAGATAAACACAAACAAACAGATTGGAGTAGGAGTCCACCAAGTGACTTGCCTTTTGTAAGGTGTGTTGACTGCAGCCTTCTTTAGCTTGAACACAGAAATCCTTTGTAATTGATCCAAGATGCTGTGAGCATAAAATGGAAATCATCCTCTTCCCGCTTTTGTGTTAACCGGCCATTCATTTTAGGGAGCAAGAGGAGACCCAGATTTCCCCTTTAATCCTTGGGTTTGAGCCTTATTCAAACTCGGGTGTTGGTTTTGGCTTCAGTTTTCCATGTTTGCCTGTGGCTGAGTCTTCAGCTGTGTTCAGGTTAAAGGATTCTTGTTCAGGTTAAAGGATTCTTCTGTGTCTGTGAAATCCCTCTAAGAGCATGCACAAAGTAAAAGCTCTAATTTTACACACTCAGGTGGCTCAGATGTCACAAAAGATGCTGTATATGTCCTACTGCTTTGCCTTTACCTCTGCCACTGTACCCAAAATAGCCCCTGCAAATAACAGGTTTTTTCTATAAGTGGTTGCATAGCAGTCTGAGGAAATACAAACTAAACCAAAAACATTTGGTGTTTTAGTTATGTTTTAATGCATAGTTGCTTTCATAGTAAGGCCAGCTGGGGTGTGATTTTTTTCACATTCATAAAGCTTTGAACTTGCTTTAGATACTGATTCAGGTTGGTGAGATTTGGTTTTAAGTGATAAATGTGGATTTTATTCAGCTGATCTCACATTTGCAGTATTGCTTCTCTCTTCCAATGCCTGGTTCAAATGAATCTCGTCTTCACTCTCAGCCCCAACACTTGCAACAGACTCAGTTTTCCTGGAACAAGAACCACTTTTTCCTGACCAGCTCTGACAAGGCAACGCTTCATGGCACTGCCTGTCGCTGGAGCGGGTGGTGGGAGCAGCTGCAGTGGGCAAGGGAGCTGAATTCGTCCTGAAGTTGTAACCATGAAACTTGAGGTGGACACAGCTGGTCTGTCTGGACCAGCGGGGCTGTCTGTGGCCTTTGACATGGTCCCCCCACAACATCCTTCTCTCTGAAGTGGAGAGGTATAGGTTTGGTGGGTGGACTGTTTGGAGGATAAGGAGTTGGCTGTGATGTGGCATCCAGAGGGTAGTGGTCAATGGCTCATTGTCCAGATGGAGACTGGAAACATATGATATCCCTCAGGGGTCCATACTGGGACCAGTGCTGTTCAGTATCTTCATCAATGACAGAGACAGTGGGATCGAGGCACAATCAGCAGGTTTGCAGGTGACACCAAGCTAAGTGGTGGGGTTGACACACCTGAGGGGCAGGATCCATCCAGAGGCACCTGGACAAGCTGGAGAAGTGGGCCTGCGTGATCCTGTTTGGGTTCAGCCAGGGCAAGTGCAAGGTCCTGCCCCTGGGTTGGGGTGAACCCCAGTGTCAGCACAGGCTGGGGGTGAAGGACTGGAGAGCAACCATGGGGAGAAGGACCTGGGGGTGCTGGGGGTGCAGAGCTGGCCAGGAGCTGGTCTGGGGAGACCCCCCTGCAGTGCTGGGGCAGCTCTGGAGTCCTCAGCACAGCAGAGACAGGGACCTGCTGGAGCAGGGCCAGAGGAGCCCCAGCAATGACCCGAGGGGGGAACCCCTCTGCTGGGAGCCCAGCAGGAGAGAGTTGGGCTGGGGCAGCTGCAGAGGAGAAGGCTCCAGATGGGGAGACCTTCTGGGGGCCTGTCAGTATCTGAAGGGGCCTGTCAGAAAGGTAGGGACAGACTTTTTGCAGGGCCTGTTGGCACAGGACAGTGGGCGATGGTTTTAAACTACAAGAGACATGATCTGGACTAGATATAAGGAACAATTTTGTACAGGGAGGGTGGTGAGCCCCTGGCCCAGGTTGCCCAGAGAGGTGGTGGATGCCCCATCCCTGGAACCATTCCAGGTGAGGTTGGCCGGGGCTCTGAGCAACCTGCTCTAGTTGGGGATGTCCCTGCTCCCTGCAGGGGGGTTGGCCTGGATGGCCTTGAAAGGTCTCTTCCCACCCAAACCAGTCTGTTATTTGATCATTCCACCTCTAGAGGAGGTCTGAGCTGACCAGGACTTGCAGTGTGGTGGGGCGGTCTGTCAGCTGAGCAGCCTGTTGTCAGCAGGAGCAGGAGCTGAATCCCAGCCCCAGTTGCAGAGGGTGGCTTTGTGTTGCTGCTGCAGCTGAAGGACACTGGGATGTGGGAGCAGAGGGAGCCTGGACCCTGCGCTGTGGTGGTAGATCCTGTCACACAGGATGAATATGGTGTTTTCTACTCATCCAATCTTTTTCCAGTTGCTTCTGCTAGTCAGCTCTAATGATTTCCTTGGTTTTATGTGGCTGCTTTGGTTGTACATAATTTATAGAAGGCTAAAATGGATTTTAAAAAGCGCTTTTATCTCCTGCTTGGGTAGTTGTTCATTATATTCTCAAGATGTATCATCTATTAATCTCCTTTGAAAGGCCAGTGCTGCTGTCCTGTCCATATGCTGAAGACACGTGACTGTTCTTCAGTGATACTGCACAGCATTAGGAGGATGTCTCCTGCTGCACCTCCTTCCAGGCCTGCCTGCCCCTGCAAAGCCCTGCATCTCCTCACCCCTGCTCTTTCAGACACACCAGATTGTGTCTGCTTGCCCTCAGCTGTGACTCAGGTGCAGGAGGCTTGAATGTAAACACAAAGCATGTGGTCCCCAAGGAGACTGGAAGAAACATTTATGTACATTTGGTGTTCACTTGATGATCAGCATTGATGTGACTTGAATTACACATCCTATTGGAAATACATGTGCTCGATTTCTGCAGATTATTAATCCTGCATTTGGATAATCTCAGCCTGGAATAGCCCCAAAGAGCATAATTCTCAAATCAGAAAGTTCTAATGTTTGTGATGGCTTCAAATTTGATGTTACTATCAAATTATTGGTGGGTTGAGGTCAGCTGTATGAGGTTTAACGAGGCCAGGCGCTGGGTTCTGCAGGTGGGTCACAGCCGCCCCCTGCAATGCTCCAGGCTTGGTGATGAGTGGCTGGAAAGTGTCCAGTGGAAAAGGACCTGGGAGGGGTTGGTGGACAGCTGACTGGAGATGAGCCAGTGTGTGCCCAGGTGGCCAAGAAGGCCACCACAGCATCCTGGCTTGGACCAGCACTGATGTGGCCAGCAGCAGTAGGGAAGTGATGGTGCCCCTGGACTGGGCACTGGGGAGGCCACAGCTTGAGCACTGGGGTCAGGTTTGGGCACCACAGGATAAGAAAGACCCTGAGGGGCTGGTCCAGAAAAGGGCAGTGAAGCTGGTGAGGGCTCTGGGGAACATGGCTTGTGAGGAGTGGCTGAGGGACCTGGGGGTGTTTAGTCTGAAGAAGTGGAGGCTCAGGGGAGACCTTCTGGCTCTTGACAACTCCTTGAAAGGAGGCTGGAGTGAGGTGGGGGTTGGTCTCTTCTACCACATAACCAGCAACAGGACAAGAGGCAATGGGCTGAAGTTGTGCCAGGGGAGGTTTCAACTGGATATTAGGAAGAATTTCTTACCTGGAAGAGTGGTGAAGCCTTGGCCCAGGCTGCCCAGGGAGGTGCTGGAGTCCCCATCCCTGGAGGGGTTCAAAACACTTGTGCACATGGCAGTAGAGGACGTGGTTTAGTGGTCCTGGTAATATTGGGTTGATGGTTGGACTTGATGATCTTAAATGTCTTTTCCAAGCTTAGTGATTGTAGGATTCTACCACCTATAAAACAGCTGCAAATTCCTCTCCACCTCTTTTTTTTTTTTTTTCCCCTTTACATGGCAAACTGAACTCAGCGTGTTACAAAAGGCATCAAATCTCAAGTCTTTCCAGCTTGGCAACTCTCTTATCTAGCAATCAGATGAGTACCAAGACTGCAGACATCATTCCCAAGCTGTTCAAAAGCAACTAGTGACTTCGGAAGTATCTCTTCTGGCGGTGAAGAAAGCTGGCTGAAGTTGATCAGACCAGTCCACTGGTTCTGACACTGCCCAGCTGGGGATGTTGGGAAACAGTGGGGGAGGAGTCATAGTGCCCAGTACCCTCTCCCAGCTCTTGGCAATATGTGCTAGGGGCTCCTGGAGGACAGAGCTTCAAACAGTTCTGGATTTGTTGGTTTCTCACACAAACTTTTCTCATTTCTTCTTGAGTCCATGTAACATTTAGCACCTGCAGGATCCTGTGGCAGCCAGTGCTACAGCTTCTTTCCATGCTGTGCCAAAAAGGCAGCCATTTTCCCTTTCTTTTTGCCTTTTCATTCCCATCATCTGAAGTGATTTCTTGGCTGGCACTGAATGTGCAGCCCCATGAATTCTTCTCTGGTTCAGAGACGGTTGCTTTGTATGTAAAGCTCATGCTGCTTTTCCCACATGCATCACTTTGCACCCACCAATATTGATTTTCCTCTGCCATTTTATCACCCCATCATTCAATATTGCAAGGATCTCCTGCAACTCTTCGTGGCTGCCTTTCATTTTTATTGCCCTACCCAAGGGAGCATCATCACTAGACTTCTCCTCGCTGTTCTTCTGCTCTTTTGTCCATTGTTCATGATCTTGTTGAAGTGCAGAGGCTCTGAGTCTCTCATGAACCCACTTGTGGGACATCCAGCTTTGACTTCATTTTCTCAAGGCTGCTGATCAGGCTGTTCAGGTCTTTATGAATTTGTTTAAGCTTTTTTGGAAGCCTTTTGCATTTGAATTTCTCTGTCCTTACCACCTAAAAGTTTCCTTAAAATGTAGTGGACTTGGCAGTGACAGGTTAACAGTTGGGCTTGATGACCTTAAAGGTCTTTTTCCAACCTCAACGATTCTGTGATACTATGTTTTTATGTCTTTATAGTCACTGTACACTAAAATGTTTAAGAGAAAGTTGTCTTACTAATTATACAATCGTAGAATCCTTTAGGTTGGAAAAGACCTTTAAGATCATAGAGTGCAACCATAAAAATTTATTAGGGTTAATAATAAAGTTATTCAAGTTTAAGAGCAGCTGAAAAGCAGCATCAAGGTTCTCTTGAGTGTGGCTTCTCCTTTTTTACAACAGAGCTTCACACGCTGCGTCCCTTGGTACTCTGACCAGCTCAACAGTGACCGTTGGAGGGAGAGCTGGAGCCCTTTCCTGTGATTTCCACTTGGATTTAGGAAGCTTATTCGTTGAGTCTTCTTATATATTTAGGAAAGTGTTAAAGTCCAGGATGGCATGACTTTGGATTCTCTAGACCTGAGGCAAGTGAGGAATATATCACTTTTAAACCCCAGCAGTTATTGGCCATACAGGATTCAGAGAAGAAAAAGAAAATACTTGATATTTTCCTTGTATGTTGTGTGCTTTCATTTTCCTCGCCCCCATTTTGAATTTAAAAGGCAGGTTTTTTGCATTCACTGCTTTGCTCCTGTGATTGAACTATGTAACTGAAGGAGGCTTTAAATGATGTTTTGAATGTGCTCCCAAGAAATGATTCATCTGGTCTCTGTAAGTGTGCTCAGATTTGAATTTGAGTCACATGAAATACTGGCTGGACTAAATGATTGAATCAGGGGCTTCTAATTGTATCAGTTGTGGTTTTCCATCTTCTTAAGCAGCAGACTCTTGCTGAGGTTCAGCTGTGGTAGTTGTGGGGAGAGAAAATGTCCAGAGGAAGCAGACATCTCTGTAGTGAAAATCCTTCTCCATTCCATGTACACGTTGGTCCGAAAATGTTAAATTCTTATTGGTTTTTTTTCCCAGGAAGCAGACTTTTTTCCAGGTAACCCTGGCTACACAGAGCCTGGTATTCAAGTAGAGGAATTCTCAACAATGTCTTCAGGAAAAGGGTGAGTGAAGTGGTAGCTGGGAGTCTCCCGACAGTGTATATGTGGAGTGGGAGATTGTCACCAAAGTCACTGACAGACCCCAAGGCTTGAGAGGATGGGAAGCACCAACATTTGAACAAAGCATGGTGAAATCTTTGAGTTTCGGGAGGGTAAGGACCTCCAGGAGTACTTGCCTCCCCTCCTCTGGGAGAATATTTCCTAGAATACCCTGGTTAGGCTGTTTTATACTAAAATTACTTCAAAGCTTCCTGATTTGTCCTGTAATTCCTATACTGAGCTCATGAGAGATCAGTCCCTGCAGCAAAGCTGATAACACAGGCAAGCACTCACGGGAAGACATCCTTGTCTCTTAATTAATCCTTGCCTGTTAACCCGTGTCCCTGGGGAAGGGAGAGGAGACCCTTCAGGTTTTGCAGGATTGGGCAGGAGAAGTCACGCTGCTGGGACGTGCAGCAAAGCAGGGACCAGAGTTAAGCCACAGCTGAGGGAATCATCCTGGTCATCTGCTCTGTGTTTCAGCTTTCCAGAGCTCTACGCCCGCAGTGATGCCACTGCCCCCGAGCAGAGCTCCTCCCCTGGCCTCCCAGCCCTCCACGCTGCCCTCCCTTCTCAGGTAAGTGGGAGACTCACATCATGGTCACACCGCTGCCTCTGCTGCTGACGGGTCACCAAGGTCCACGTCTGCACCACGCTCTAGTGGTCCAAAGTCAAGTTTTCTGCACTCTAGATATTCATCTGCCTCCATTCGGATGCTCCAGTGGCAGGGGGTGGTGCTCTCTACCTTTCCGTTGAGCTTATTAATCAAAGTCTTGCCATCTAGATGATAAGAAAAAGTCCTTTTCAACCATACAAGAGCTGTCTCTCTTGACATGTCCTGTGCTATGTGACTTTTAGGCCCATCTTCTCTTTTGGCTCTACAAATGCATTTGTACACCAGCTGTCCACGACAGCTCAGAGGTACCTACACACAGGAAATCACTGTGTGCACATCCAGTATGTGTTCATTAAATGCCTGTTCTCTGTCATTGCTGTAGAGTATCTCAGCCTTAAACTGTAAAATGTTCTTGGTCTTGGGTCATACCTAATGCTCGTTACTGAAAATGGGAAGAACTAAAGAGGTGGCAAATAAAAAGCTTTCTGTCTCGTTAACTTTGGGCTGATGAAGTGACTGCCCTTCTCTTGGGCCACTTGCTTTCACAGCGACAGAAAAAAAGAAGAAAGAAGATGCATAAATCTTCTTCCTCTGCAACAGGGAGCAGATCTAGGACATGCAGCAGACCTTGGCCCTCTTCTCCAGGCCCCCACTCAGGTGAGAGTGCAGCAGGCAGCTCCTCTGCTTCTGGGCTGGTTTTCTGGCTGCTGGCACACAGAAACGAAGTGTGACGGAAACCCAGCACGGGCAGAAAGTTAACTTGCCTAAGAAGGGAAAGTGAGTGCTTCTGAGGGCATGGGGATGCTCTGGAGTGATCAGACTTCTTCAAATCTAATGTTGTGTCAATAGAAGTGTGATTTTCTTTAGTGGGTCAGCCGTAGCAGAGTTCCTGGTCTTGCTGATGTCTTGCTGGTACTGAGGAAGAAAAACCTCTTTCAGCTTTCTTCTCCCTTTGTTTCCATCTGTAGAGTTTCCAGCCACAGCTGCTGCCACCTCATCTTCCCACAGCCTTCACCTCTTAGCACCAGCTTTCCCTCTGAGAGCTGCTGGCCTCCCCAGCAGCACCAGTCTCATCCAGGCAGCAGGACCCCCAGCTGACTGTCACTCAGAGTCCGCTGAGTCCATCGATGAGATTCCTGTGGCTCAGACTCGCCTTGGGAGCATGGCCCTTCATGGGCCTCCTCAGAATAACTCGAGCAACTCTCAACCCTCTCCCTTGCCCACAGACAGTCCCAGAGGTGACAAGAAGAAGAATCTGTATTCTGGGCACAAGGTAAAAAGGAAAAGCTGCCAGCAAGACAGACGTGTGGTACGAGACCTGGAACTTTTTTCTAAGGTCCCTGCTGTGTTTGTCAGTAGGAGCAGTGGAGAACCTCCTGTCTCCCAGCCCCGTGAGAGCACAGCCGAGCCACAGCACAGAAAATGTGCCAGCAAGCAGCACGTGGGCAGACGTGAGCCGTGCTTGAGGGACATAAGGACAGACACCACAGAGGCCTAGCGATCAGCTTTGCGAAACCATAGCCTTTGGGGACGAAGCAAGAGGTTCTCTTTCTCTCCGTTATGTTGCTGTTTGAAGATCTTGACTCCAAGGTCTTTCTCCCTGGAGGCAGCAGCGTCCCTTTACCCAGTGCTGTCCCTCTTCCAGCAGTAAAAACCCTGATGCATCCTTGCTTCTGGCTGCTGCCTCTTCCTAAGCCAGGAGTGCCCCTGAGCCCAGCTCTAGGCTCCGTGTCAAGGGGGAGAAGGCTCCCCTGACAAGGACATGCCCAGGGCTGCCCCTGGTTGGGGACCAGCAGCGTCAGTGCTCTGTAGAGGGCTGAGGGCTCAGCCCTCTACAAGCACCGTGTGCTTGCCGTCAGACCTCAGTAAGACGTTTCTTCTAGCCAACCAAAGGCAAGAAGGTGCCAAACCTGAGGCAGGCATGTTGCTAGAGAGAGAGCTCGAGTGCTTTCCAGAGGAGAAGGCTGTGCCCACCTGTCCCTCTGCAAGCAAAGAGAAGCCCACGGTCAGGGATCGTGTCTATGCTGCCTTGCCAGAGTTTCCCAAGGGCTGTCCCAGGGAGTGCTCAGCCTGGGTGGACCTCTCTCTGAGCCACACTTGTCCCAGAGACCCTTCAGCAAAGGGATGAGGCCTCACCAGGACAGAGTAGAAGGGGAGAAGAACCTCCCTCGACCTGCTGGCCACAGTCTTCTGAATGCACCCAGGAAACCATTTGCCTTTGTGGCCATGAGGGCACATGGCAAGTGCCCCTGAGCAGACCTCATGTGTTTCCTTCCCCTTTGTCCCCACAGAACCAGCATCAAAGTCATGTTGTGGAGCTCTTTAGTAGCCATGTCCACAATAAAATTTTCTATGCCCTTTCCTAAATGGTTTCCTCCTTTTTTGTGGCCATTCATTTATCTGCCTGGTTGATGGTCCACCCCACTTTTCCCTGACCTCTGGTGTCCCAGCTGGGGTGAGCACCTTAACCAGTGTAGGGATGACAGTGGTCCCCTCTCTGCAGGGCCTGGTGATGTTAGGTGGGACTGCCTCCCCTGAGGGGTAGGGGCTGGGCCACCTTCTCCAGGAGGTGTGTGACTGCAGCCTGGTTTCTGCATGGCAGCACGGGGAGCACCCCAGTGTGGAGCCCCACATGCTGCTGGGCTGTACGGGTTCTGTCCTGCCCCACAGGTTTCTCCACAGGGAACAGGAGCCAATGTGTGTGGTTGGAGGCCAACAGGATGCCCTGCAGACCCTGATTTGGGAGTTTCTCTGGGTAGGGGAGACATCCTTCTGCTGCCTTCAGCTGAGACAAGGGACATTTTCTCCCTTACATCGAGTACTAAAGGAAGCAGAAAATCAAGGCTGTAAAATGTGATGTACCTTGTCTGTGCATTGGGGCAGCTGGGTGCTGAGTGAAGAGCAGCTGGGTGCTGAGTGAAGAGCTCTCCTTCTCTGGAGAGCTCCCAAATCCAGCAGGATGTGACCCTCGGCAAACTTGCTCTGGGTGACCCTGCTGGAGCAGGGTGGTTGGACAAGATGATCTCCCGAGGTCCCTTCCAACCCCAGCATGCTGGGATTCAGTGATAATGAGCACCCAAGAGTGAAAACAGTGAGAGTGAGATGGTTTGAGCTCCTGGGAGAGCTGCTCTCTGCCCCAGATCAGGTTCCAGCATTGCAAGTGCAGATCAGAGTCTCAGCTGAGCTGCTTTGTGCTGGGAGGACTTTTTGCAGAAGCTGCTTTGCAACATGAACCTCAGGACCCTGGTGCTGTTTGTGGTATCCCATGAAGTCATGGAAGTTGTCCACAACAGCCAGCTGGCATCCACACCAGGATGGACACAGCTCCTTCCCCACCTCCGTTCAGTCCTTTTGGGACCCTAACACCAATATCCTGTGAGTTCAGCTGACAAGGGATTTTCTGCTGCCCTGGGTGAGGAAGGTCCACAGCAGACCTGTGACAGAAGGAGTCACATCAGGGTGCTGCTGCAGAGGCCAACGTGTGGGCAGGAGGGACCTGGCCACCACACCAGAGGGTCGCAGTGACCATGAGCTAAGCCCTTGCTACAGCCCAAGACCATCGGAGGGCTGGGTGATGGTGACAGCAGAAGTCCTGATGCCTTCAGCTCCCCATCGCTGCAGAAACATTGAGGTCTGGCATCCCCGAGCATCATCTCCAGCACTACATAGAAGGATTTTGCTGGGACATGAACTCTCCCATCAGCAGGACACAGTGCCCTGGCGTGCCCATTTCCACCACAAGACGCTGCAGCTCTTTGCTAGCAAGAAGGGATGTGTTTCTAGGACGATGACAGCTTTCCAGTGTCCTCTAAAATCAGAAATCACGATCCCTGGCTGCTCCCCAGGAGCTGTCCCAGGAGTTGCAGCGCCTGCTGGCAGCCCCGGCGTGGGACGTACACCCTGCCTGCTTTCACTTTTGCTCCTGCCTCGAGTTTCTTCATTTTCTCTTTGAAGTCAAGAGAACCTCCCTTTGGGAGACGATCTTTGGCGAGTCTGTTCCTGGGCTCTGCTTTGAAACATCCCGAGAGCATCTGGCAGGGCTGCCTTGGATGGCAAGCGGTGGGAAGGGAAGCTCCCGCAGGAGGGCGGAGCATTTTTCCCCCTCCTTTGTGCCCGGTGCCATGCCTCGCAGCCAGGTCCTCAGCTCGGGTGGCAGATCCCCTTGGCTCTGCACAGCCGGCACGTACACCCAGCGTGTGCACCCGGCGTGGACAGCCGCCGCTAAGCCCCGTCAGCCTTGTGGACAGGCTGTTGCTGGGGTGACCGTACACAGATTGCACAACGCCCGAAACACTTCCCTCTGTTTTGTAGCAACTTGCAGCGTTCCCGCGTAACCTCACCCCACCCCGAGCCAGCGGCTGCTTGTTCCTCGAACGGGATGGCTCCGGGGAGCCCGCGGTGCCCGGCCCCAGGGGAGGCCGGAGGCGAAGAGGGTGGAGGGGGAGCACGGAGGGTGCTCCGAGGTTGCCGAGCTGTTCCCCGGAGCAGTCGAAGCACCCCGGGGCTCTGCATGAAGGTGGGGGGATCGGCATGGGCCTGGCAGGGGCAAGCATGGCATCTAGGGTCGTGTCTTGGTGGCACTGAGTGCTGGAGTTCTGTGGCTCGTTAAGCTCCCCGGGACGGGAGACAGCCTGGGAAGGTCCTGACCTTTCCTGGAAACCATAAGAAGGGAAAAGTCCCTGGGGAGCTGAGCACCGAGTCAGGTCTGTGTTCTTCCACCACATCACAGGACCTGTGTGACCTCCTCCTCAGCTCCTGTCCATGCCATGGGCTCCAGACCAAGCCACGGCCCCCTCCCGGGCTTCCTTTTCCGGGCTGCTTGAGGAACAGCAGGACCCGGCCAAGGACCGTGCTCCATCCCAACAGGGCTGTCATGGTGACAACAAACGCACAACAAACCCTGGCCCTTAGGAACCGAAACCTGACCTGCTCAACCCGACCCCGTGGGGCAACTCGCCAAGCCCTGGCTGGGTGCCACCCGCTCGCCTGGCTCTCCTCATGTGCCACCTCTTTTCTCTTCAGGCTCTGCAGCCCCTGGGGCTGGCTGGAGCTCCAGAAGAGCTGCCGATGTGCCCAGCTCCTGCTCTGCTCCTCCTGCTGCCAGAGCTGCTGCAGGCAGGATGCTCTGGAGCTCCTCTCCAGAGCTGTTGGCTGGAAACAAAGCCAAGGACACCTGCTTCCGTGGGGAGCTGCAGGGCAAGCTAAGGATGAGGTGGTACCTTCAGCAAGGCTTAACCACCCTCCTTGATAGGGCAGCCCCTATTAGGACCCTCTCCTTGAAGCAGGGAGCAGGCGAGCAGCTCTTCCTCACCCTCTGTGAGGGGGGACAACAGCCTTAGGTTCTTGCTGGCCTGGGTGGAGGGTGGTTTAAATTCCCACTCACAGTAACCTCTGAACTCCTGCTCTTTGGAACCTGCTTTCATGTTTTGTGAAGAGTGGGAGGCACATGTATTCAGGGTCCTCCTGGTGCCACCTCTGACACAAGCCCTGGCACGCTCCTCCAGGGAGGGAGGTACAGGTAGTGACCCCAAATCAGAGGCTCACAGAGTTGGCTGGTGGTCACCTCTGGAGATTTCTGGACCCTGCTCCAAGCCAGGATCGGTATGAGCAGGTTGCTCAGGGCTTTGCACAGCAGCAGCAACCCGCACACTGGGTCCCCTCGTGCGAACAACTGCTGGTGACACCGGGGCTGGCTGGGAACCCTATGCAGGGGAGGACCAGGAGCACCAAGGTAGGAGCAAGCTCTGGGCAAACAGCTGAGGTGGGGCTTCACGTGATGTGGGTTGTGTCAGGACTCCATGGCAACCACAATATTTGGGTGCTGCTTCAGCCCACAGCACCTGCCAGGAGCCCCATGTGTGGTCAGGCTGTGGGTGAGGCTCTGGGTGGCACACAGCCGGCTGTCCCCAGGGTTACTTTGAGGGTGTCCCACCAGGCCACACAAAGGGGACATGCACTCGCTGTGGTGCCCAGCATGCCAGGATGGTTGGTGTTTGTCCCTGAGGCCTGGGCAGTGGTCTTTGGTCCATGATGTCACCCACTGGGAGGGCTGGTTCCTGGCATGCTGGCTGTGTGGGACAGGGAACAGGGCTGTCAGGGGGAGCCTGTGGTGGCAGGGTGGTGGAGAGCCCTTGGGGTGGTGGAGGGGTCTTGTGGGGTGGAGGAAAGATCTTGTGGGGTGGAGGAAAGATCTTGTGGGGTGATGGTGGGGCCTCGTGGGGTGATGGAGAGACCTTGTGAGGTGATTATGGGGTGACGCGGGGTGGTGGAGGGGCTTCGTGGGATGATGGAGCAACCTTGTGGGGTGCTGGTGGGACCTTGGGGGTGCTGGAGGCGCTCCGTAGCGTGCTGGAGGGGCCTCCCGGGCTGCCGAAGGGCGTCCCGGG
>NW_008615797.1:7106-9893 GCF_000691845.1 Merops nubicus | reverse complement strand
TGGAGACAAAAACCCTTGTGGGTAAAACCCAAGACAGTTTAATTAGAAAGCAAAGCCAAGCAATGCCATGTGCGGAAGCAAAGAGAGGAGACAAAAAAGCCAAAGATTTATTCTCTGCTTCCCATCCCCAGGTGATGTCTGGCCCCTTCCTGGGAAGCAGGGCTCCAAAACAGATAGCAGGTGTTTTGGAGGACCAAGAAGAACCACACCCCCTGCCCTGCCTCTATACTAGCTTCATAGTTGAGTATACGGATGATGCCCACACCCAGGCAGGAAAGCCCCTCCTGGCTGGTGTTGACCCAGGGCCTGGCCAGCCTTGGGTGGGAGCTGATGAGGAGATCCCCACCGGGTGCCCTCACCTCCCACATTAACCTGGAGGTGGGGCAAAGCCAATTATATAAGAACTGACTCTGCTGGCAGTGGGTTGGGAGGTTTGCTTATATGGTAGTCTCCACCACCGGAGGTTTTCAAGATGTGATTGGACAGGGTGCTGTTCTTCTATGTTCCTTTTCCCATGAAAAAGTGGACCAGGTCATCTTTTGTGGTCCTGTCCAATCTGGGCTGTTCTGTGCTTCTGTGAATTCACTTTTGCAACAGTTAAAGGACAAGGAGTTTTACTAGTGGCACAAGTCAGATTGTGCTGTTACAAACCTGATAAGAAGCAAAGGCAAACGCATGAGTTCACTGTGCAAACCTTGGTCTCAGAGCCTGCATTTGATCCTCCTTTACAGTAACAAATATATCTTAGGGTAATGTTTTCACTTGTACAACTGACTCATCTTCATTGAACTGAGAATGGCTCAGAGCTCCCCCGAACTGATCTCGTCTTGGGCCTTAGCTGCTGTTGTGGGAAATAAATTCCTCCACTAGGTGAAGATTCAGAACAGTGAAAGACAGTGTGGAAGGAGCCTGTTAATCCTATTTTACCATGAGATTAATTGTTGTCGTGTGCTATTGTAATGTTAATGCCATAAGTCCCACCTCCTTAGAAAACCGATGTCCCTCAGAGTGCCGGCTGGTGCCAGGCCTCGGCCTGCCCGGAACGCGGCTGGTGAACAGGCCTTCCTCTGGGGGAGCCCCGGGCCGCGGCCTGGGCACTGCTCTGCTTCCATTGGAGACAGCAGGCTTTCCGTGTGATACTGAGAGGCTGTCATTGTCTCTGTGCTAGAAATTCATGAATTCTCAGTGGAGTTAACGGGGATCATTAAGGGCTTGTGTCTAGAGGCATCTTTCTTTTGCAGTACTGACGGTTTCTTTCACTCTGTTCTGTGGAACAGAATGTCTTGCTGCTGGGTCTGGAAACGTCAGAGGGTAGAGTGCAAAAGCAATCGGCTTCTCCTGATTTCTGGTTAGGGTGAATGTGCTGCTGCGGAGGATCACACCAGATCCCTTTTCCATCTGACTGCTTTTTCTTTATTCTGCTGGCCTGTATGAAGCAGTCATGGAACAAATGAGTCAATTCACGAGTTCAGGCTTTGGAAAACTAAGCGCACTGCAAAGAAAATAATTTCACTGCCTTAAGACAGTTGCCTAGTTTTATTTTAAGTCAAACAAATATTTATAGTATTGTTTGTGTTTATTTTGGGGGGAATGTTTTGATTTTTTTGTTAGAACGCGGCTGGTAGGTGAGACTTTTTAAGGTGAGACTTTTTTTTTATTTGAATGCACCAAGTTGCAAACAGTCTGCTCTAAACCATAGGTAATTAGTTTTAGTGTTTAATTACCCACGGTTAAAATTGCTTCACTTCTAGGTTGAGTTTGTTTATTGTGGTTTCCAGACACTATACTGCATTCTGCCTGTGTCTGGTAGGTCTGAGTTATCTTCTGGGAGAAATCTTTCAACCTGCAGATCTTCCTCTCTTCAGCTCATAATGCAGTCTATTGTATAAATCTGATGGATTTGGGATGTTTTGACCTCAAACAATGATTGTAACTGTATTGGGATCTTTTCAGTTTTAGAATCTTAGAATCTGCCTTTCAAAAATTAAAATCTTAGACCAAAAAAACCCAACAAAACCCTTGAGTGGTCTCTGTAATGACCATGTTATTGATCACTCTATTACTCTAAATTAGTAATCTGCAGTACATCCACAGCCAGCTCTCCAGCTGTGAAGTTACTGTTTTCTAAAATAAAACAAATAGAGTGTGAACCTCTTGCTCATCTGTAATGTCTAGGCCAGCACAAAATCAGATCAATGATTTTGCTACCAATCATGATTTTGTGTTTAACAGTTAGTGTATTTTCTTGTAGGTAATTGATTCCTTGATAAGCGTTATGTGAGATTCTCCTAGAAATATCTTGAAAAAATATCTGCTTCTCAGCTGTCCATCATTTAAAACTGACTTCAACTTTCCCAATATAAACTACCAATCTTCTACAATGTCAGACTGTTTTTGTCAGACTGTTTTCTTTCTTCGTGCTTGACAATCCAAATGCATTGGACCTGTCCTCAGCTGCCTGAATAGACTTTCTTGTAGAACCATGAGTCAGAGTCAAGATCTTGATTCTTGTTTCAGTATGGTCGATGGCTTGAGCTCAGGGATAAAAGATTGCAGGGTGTAGCTTATAATAATAAACTTCATGGAAGCGCAGAGCTGTGCTGCATCCATGAAAATGACCTATGCAGATGTGGTTTCTTCCAGGCTAAATTCAGTAATACAAGAGTTCCTACATGGTCCAGTGGGCACCATAAGCTCATTTCTTGTTGTGTATGTAAGTGTGATTCTTTGGCCTGCTGTCTCTAAGTGGAGTACTACAGGCATGCATGTTTATTAAAGGAAAATGTT
>NW_008615797.1:1188-7075 GCF_000691845.1 Merops nubicus | reverse complement strand
ACTATGCCTGCTGTCTTGGGGGGAATGGTAGAGAATGAGCTGTGTGCCCTAGGCTCATTTGCTGCAGAGAGGCAGTAAGACACTGCTATGATAGCAAACTCAGCCAGTACAGGCAATGACTGTGCTCCACCTCTCAAGTCCTTCTTTTAGTCATTACTTCCCAAACACACTGGACATACTAGCAAAATTGCCCGTACAATGCTAATGATAGAATTCTGATGCAGACCTACTATTTGAGAACAAGTCTTCACAATCCAGATTGTGCTGATTTAATTATTTAACTAGAAATCACAGACTGGTTTGCGTTGGAAGGGGTCTTTTAAAGGTCACCTAGTCCAACCCCCTGCAGTAAGCAAGGACATCTTTAACTAGATCGGGTTGCTCAGAGCCCCATCAATCCTGATCTTGAATGTCCTCAGGGAGGGAGCCTCCACCACCTCTCTGGGCAGCCTGTTCCTTTGTTTCACCACCCGCATAGTAAAGAACTTCTTCCTAATGTCTAATCTGAAATCTACCCTGCTTTAGTTTAAAACCACTGCTCCTCATCCTGTGGCTACATGCCCATGTAACCAGTCCTGCCCCAGCTTTTCTGTGGGCCCCTTCAGGTCCTGGAAGGCCACCAGAAGGTCTCCCTGGAGCCTCCTCTCCTCCAGGCTGAAGAACCCCAGCTCCCTCAGCCTGTCCTCACAGGAGAGCTGCTCCAGCCCTCGGATCATTTCTGTGGCCCTCTCTGGACCCACTCCAACAGGTCAGTGTCCCTCCTGTGTGGAGGGCTCCAGAGCTGGACACACTGCTGCAGGTGAGGTCTCTCCAGGGCAGAGGAGCAGAATCAGTCGATAGCAGGTGATTCGAACAACTGATGTATAGCTATTTTCTATTCAAAATTAGTCCTTATTCAAAACACAGACAAAAATAATGTCTGCTGAGGTTTTTCCATTCTCTGTGTTTTATCTCTGAAGATAACCAACTTTACAATTTTGGGAGTTTTTTAGATGAAAGTTCCTAGAGTTGAAATCACTGCAGTCATGAATTCACTGGTAGCTTTTCTAAAGTTAGAACTTGCCCTACTAAATTATTACTCTTGTTTCTAAAACCAGACATTGTGGTTCAGTGTTGTTGGCAGTTCATGGAATTCGAATTCTTGAAGTGTCTAAGGAGGAAAAGAGTGATGTGTAAGTGGGTTTGTCCTGGAACAGTCTTTTGCATCCTTCAAGGAAAATGAAGGCAGTGCACTGTGCTGAAGCAGTTCTGCTGTACTCTTTCACATGGAAAGATCTGAGGTGCCAGGATTTGCCTGAATGGACCTTGAGAGAAGATTAACCCTTTAATTTGATAGAAAAGGAAAATGGAATGAGATTGTTGGGGTAATGTTGGACCTTTCTTCAGGACACAGAGTAAAAGAAGCATGTTGTCTTGTTTTGTTTTCTTTAGTACTCTGTGTCCTGGTAGGTGTTGGTGTTTTCTTTTTTAAAAAAAAAATACTGAGTCTATACTGATCTGTCCTTGAGGTAGTAGCTTGTGAATAACTGAATGAGTTTGATTTCTCAGTCCTTTGTTAAATGGATCTGGTGGAATGCATTTTGGATCCCAGGTTTTTTTTCCCATGACAGTTTTTTATGTGTAGAATTTTCTGGGACAGACAAGCTGGATGAGACTTAATTTCTCATGGTTAAAAAAAAAAGGAAAAAAAAATCCTTAACACAGCACAACAAGGCCGTATTTTTCTTTCAAATTACCTGTTCTCAGTATTTTTAGTTATTTCTGTAAACTGAGGCCTGTTCTGGATTTTCACTTTGACAACAGTTACTGTGAAAATTGGTTATGGCTATTCACAATGTGACTTTGCCTTCAGGTAGGTGAAAGGTCTGGGTTTGACCTAATCCTACTTCTTTGTCTTTTAAATTTTATTGAGTACTAATGATTCTGCAGGAAAATGTGCAGTAGACAGTTTGACTCCTCTAGCGAAAATTCCCCTGGGATCACTGTTCTAAAGATGGCATTTGATTGCAGTTTTATTCCTGTTTCATGGAGATGAATAATGCAAAGTGGGTATTGATTTCCCCTCCCATTTGTTTTTTATCTCTGGTTTCATCTGAGCTACATCTTTGCAAGAAAGCATGTGCTGCAGTGCTGATCTCATCCTGGAGAAGGGCATAAGCCCAGGAGGGAGCAGTGCCTAAAATGGACATCCTATTGGATCGATGTCTAAAGAACATTTGCTTATTTTGCATCTTTTTTTTTCTGTTTCTTGACTGGTAGGTCTTCTAAGCAGCAAAAGGCTGGTAACTGTAATATCCCAAACGTACACACAATGTACTAGCAGTAGTTTGGAGGGACTAACATTTAATGTTCATAGAATCATGGAATAGTTGGGGTTGGAAGGGACCTCTAGAGATGATCTCGTTCCTGCCCCCCTGCCACAGGCAGGACACCTCCCACCAGACCAGGTTGTGCAAGGCCCCATCCAACCTGGGCTTGAACACCTCCAAGTGATGGAGCATCCACGTTTTATCTCTTTAAATGTAAGATATGCCTGGAAGAATGGTTCCTGTTCTGTAATCATAGGATATGGTTATTTCTAGTGGTATCTCTGCATGTAGTAGCAAATAGATCCTGTGGCTGTTAGATTTTCTTAGAATTTTTTGTTTGTCTTCAGACTTAGGTTCATTGTGAGAGAAGCCTCCATACAATGCCAGTTAAATTATGCAAACCTGACAGGTTATTGGTTCTGCAGCTTCAAGGAAAGTGACCGAGTTGTGTTGTATTGCTCACAGAAAAATGTCTGCATTTCAACATCTTGGTTTCCAATTCTAAATATCATACTGAGGAGAAAAATGAAGCAAGACTGTTATGAGTTAATAACAGCTGTACTTTTTTCTTAAGTCTTCTGCTGTCTTTGACAGAGTCACATAAACATGCCAGCATATTCAGAGTATTGCCAACTTTCCTGAATGTATTTTGGTTTGGAAATTTTACCTGTACCACTGCCAATTCTAAATCCTACTGTACCCTCTTCCCAGACCTTCTTTCGGTTTGTCTGCCAGGCTTTGCTCCCCACCTTCCATGTGCATCATCTACACAGTTGCCACTGCTGCTTGTTGCCTGTCTCCTAGGATCCTGTTGTGATTTCTCAGAGCTGTCCCACAGGAGGCCTCTCTCCAATGCAGTGTGGCACCTGGCACCTGGGTAACTAACTGGGCACCTGGTGTATCAGCACCTCTGGGCCACAGCTCTCCTTCATAAGGATGTTAGCAGCCTTTTGGCTTCCCTTCAGGTCCTGGAGGCAGAGTTAAAACAGCAAGTTCACAGGAATCTGACCCTTCTCAGGGCAGCTGGTGCCCTTTATAAGAGATTACTGTCTGGTTCAGAGGAAGAGTGTAATCTGAGGCAGTTAAACATCTCTGGAAGAAAAAGATACTCTCTGCAGGAAGAGGAATCTCACACTGTATTTTGACTCTTGTAGCTTCTTTCACATTGCCATGGTTGCATTTCCTTTTTAGTTTCAGTGCTAGACCTGGCTTGTGCCTTCTCCTTCATTCCATATGCCTGTTGGGACATGGAAGGCTCTGCTGTGCCTCTGACTGGAGCAGTCCTGTGGGTGCTGGCTGGGTGCTGAGGCTGGGGAAGCCCAAACACTGTGTAGAAAGCAGGTGTTTTTCTTCAGGTAGATGTGCGCTGCTTACTGGAAACACTTTTGGAGACTTGCCTTGAACTCAGTGTCTGGGTTATTAGGAGAACACTGGGTTTTGATCACAATGTCACTAAGACATCACTAGGATGTGATCCTAGTCCCTCCTCCCTCTGTGCTGCAGTCAGCTGCCCTTTTGGGAGCTAAGCAGTCGTGATGCACTCATGCAGGGGACACTGCTGTCCTTACTGTACCCACTATTTGTCTCAGTCCCTCTTAGCATGTTCCTTCTGGTCTTTAGTACTGCTCATGTTTGCTCCACTTTTGCAGCCTTGATTTATAAACCTCTTTATCCTTTCCACTGAGAGTTCTAGACAGGTCATCTTCTGTCATTTTCCCTAAAGCTTTTGAGTTTCTGAGTTAAATTAGGATCACCATTTTTAAAACCTTATTTTCTGGGACGAGCAAGACCAGCGTGTTGCCACAGAAAACTCACAGGGTTCATGAATTTATTTAAAGTTAGAATTGGAAAAGAGGCTGGTAATGGGTGCTGACAGTCTCTCTGGACCTGCATTAGGGATGCTATTAACACAAGTAAAATCTTATTTGGTGACAAAAATGATAAAGACCTAAATAGAATGGATGACTTGGGCTATCCACCTATAAACTTGTCAAATACCACAGCAAGTTCAGAGAAGGTAATTCTCAATAGTTTAGATAATCACTTATGCCCTGAAGTGTCAGAAAGATGGAAAGATTATTCTCAAATTAAGGAAGAGAAGCCTAAATATGTAACCATATTGAAACTGCAAAGCAGCTGAAAGAATAAAATACTTGAGATCAAAGGTTCCTCGAAATAGAAGTATACAATCAACTAACAAGGTGTTAATTCATTTCAGAAATGGTTATTTAAGAGAAGGAAACTTGAAAAAAGGGGGAAACAATATTTTAGTCAGAATTTAAGCAACCATACAGAATAAAGGTACAAACATCTGTAACTAAGAAAGGAAATAGGAAGTAGTTGCACAGAAGGTGCAGAAGAATTCAGCAAAAAACAAGTGTCTTTAAAAACATCCTAGTAAATCTTGTAGAAAAAAATAGTAAACATTGCTGTACCCAGACAGTAATAAGGATGGCCAAGAGAATTTTAGAAGTGATTTCCCTAAGGCTGGAACAAGAAATTGGTTCTTTTGGTTTCTTGAAAGCAGCTAGTCTGTGGAAGTTAGTAACTGGGTAGTCAAAGTCTTCCAAGAGGATGGATGTGAGCAAATCCCTGTGCTTCTCTGCAGCCCCTCTGTGCAGAGTGCTGTGCTGCTAGCCTGCTGCCCTTCTCCTGGGACTGCTGTGACAGTCCTGTGTCATGAGAACTTGTGAGCCCAGGATGTAGACGAACAGAGAGGTGATTCTGTGCATTGGGCACTGCAGACTTTTCATGTAGAGGTGCAGAGAAATAAATAACCATCCTCCCTAATAAAAACAGCAAAGCAAAAGACAGTATGCAGCTCGGAGCTATTGTTCAGAGAAGCAGGATCTCTCAAAACTCAGCCTGTATCCTAAGCCCTGTGCAGCATTATGCGTTAGCTGTAGTTCCTGTGTGCCTCATGTTTCATAAAGACATGTAGCCTTCACTTACGTAAAGGTGTTTTAAACATCATGGTAGAAAAAAGCATGGAGACATGACCCTGTCTGCACCCTGAAATTTGAAAATAACAGAAAAATTTTTTAGAAGTCACTTTTGTTATTTATGCAGGCCTAGGGGAATAGCCAGACTGTGGCTTCTTAGTATTTATGATCCAGAATGTTCTTGTCAGTGCAATACTGACTCAGGTGTGCAGGGATGAAATAAGCATTCAAATAGTTATGAGTTTAATTCCATATCCTAGCTGGAAGGGAACTACACCTAGCATCCCAGGAAGTTCTGAGGCCTTTTCAAAGCCTCATGGACATGGGACAGAATTCCTAAAGGCAGAATCTCTGTTTCAAACCATAGTGTTTCAGTGACTGTTGTCTGTTTGACTAATTGGAGGAGAGCTTCTTCAGCATATATAGATCTGTTCTTCATTGTAAGCCCAGCACTGACATAAATACAAAGGAGCTTTCACCTTTAGGTAGTCTTTGTAGTTTCTAACAGACTTAGTCCACGAGTTCTGAATTAAACAAATGTAAATCCATATTCTCATTCCATATTATGTAGCACACATCTAGAAAAAAAATAAAAAAACTTTTACTTGGTTAATATCAGTTCTCTGCTTTCTTTCA
>NW_008615797.1:0-1157 GCF_000691845.1 Merops nubicus | reverse complement strand
GGAATGTGTACTCCTTTTCAGAATTTAGGGTTTTCCACTCGAAGCTGGCTTCAGGCTGAACTTTCATTTTCTTTCCAAAGATGAAAGCCTCTCAAGTATCTCAGTTGAGAATCATGCCTGAAAGTGTTGACTGTTACCTGTGGTTGTTTATATTGGTGAGGAGAAGCAGCTGCCCCTCTGGGTCGCTGGAAGGCCAGTAGGCTGTACTGCAGATCTTCCAGAGAACGTCCAAGCACGTTGTCCCAGGACTCAATGACCAAAAGGCGTATACGAAAACAGAAGCGTTCAGCTGCTTCATTGCAGTTTTGCTCTTTTCCTGAGGCTGGAGGTTATGCTGTACTGATGATCCTGGTGACTGGAAGAGAATGGTGTCCCCTACCATCTGTCAGCTGTCTGGTTTGACTGTCAAGTGAGTGGTTGGGTGCAGAGCTACAGAACTGGTGGTGAAAGCAGAACCCAGAAGGCTCTGTTCTCTCCCAGTGCTCACCGTAATGGCTCCAGGCCACTGGGAGTGGTTCTCAGCCACCACAGTAGACTAACTGGTATCACGAAGTAGCTGTACACTGATGCATCCAAAGTCTCTGCCCTGGAACTGTCAAGCAGAAGACTGGGATGGTACAGACAGTTCAGCAGCTCCCACAGCATGGAACTATTCTTTGGAGTAATCTATATATTGTAGAGTTGGACTGATGGGCCTCAGCCCAACAAAGCAGGGATGAAGAAGCATGTTCCCCTGTCAAGTGCCTTGAAGGTCAGGTGAGCTGGACACATACTAGTCATGAAACAAGTTGCAAGGTTCTTTGAGAATTTAAACGTTTATCTAAAAACAGTGCTGGAAATAGGTCTCCAAAGGTCAGGTTGCCAGTGTTCTTGCATTGTTCACTCGTGTTCTGTTATCTGTTCAATAGTAGCCAAGATCATCCTTGACGTGTCCCTGTGGTGTGTGGTACGGGGCCCAGCCGTGCCCACCCAGCCTGCTAATGCTCTGCCTGGGATTTCACGCTGCTTTTCCTTACCTGGAGGAGCTACTCTGCAGTTGGAGCCAGGCATGAGGTTCCAGTCCAAGAGTAACTTCACCCAAAGCCCTCCCCAGATAGGCCGGGGAGCGTCGGTCTGGGGCACCCGAGGGGCGCAGCCCGACTGCGGGGCGGTAGAAC
>NW_008615796.1:19122-37252 GCF_000691845.1 Merops nubicus | reverse complement strand
GAGCGGAGCCCGGCCCGGGCGGCGGCTGGCCGGGAGCAAGGTGCAGGGGCTGTGCTGCAGACGCCCGGCCGCTTGCTGCTGAGAGCCCCTTTTGTCAAATCCGGGCTCTGGTGAGACCTGCAGAGCTCCCCGACTGCTTTTATGTTGCTTGGAGGCTATCGGTTAAACCACTTCAAAATTAATTTAACTGAGGCGATGGGATTTGAAAAAAAACACTTGGATTTTTACAGCCCTACTTCTTTCTGCAAGACAGAAGCTTCCTCTTTTCCACCCTGGAGGAAACTGAGTTGACAAACTGGGCTAAAATGCCCTAAGTTACAAAGGAAGTGAAGGCTCTGCCTTCCAGGCTTGAAAGCACAGCCTTCAGCTCTTGAATTGTAGCTCTTAGGAAACGGTAGAATTTGGAAATCACTTGCTGGAGATTAACTGGGATGTAGCAGGGGCTGATCTGGTGTACATCAGCTGAGAGGAAGCTGTGGTCCAGCTGGTTTAGTAGATCCTTAGAGCAACTCCTAATTTTGTGTGCTGAAATACTAGTGTTTCAGATTTAGCTGAGCAGCCTCTTAGGCTTGAATTTAAACCTTGGTCACCCAGTTCTGGTGGGTATTAGAGGTCAAAGGTGTAATTGGGTGGTGAAACTTTCCCCAGTGTGACCCTCAAGGGTCTGAGGCTGAGGTTCAGGGTCCTGCTCTGCAGAACAAACCTGCAGCTCTTGCAGGTCCTGTTTCAAATGTCTCTAGTTCTCAAAGATATTTTTTTTCTGATTTCGAGTAATTCTCTGATCTTTTGGCTAAAGAAGGCACGTGACCAGTGAGTGATCTTGCAGGAGCAGTAAGCTGGAATTGTAGCTCCCCCCACTATTCCTTGTGATAATCTGGGCAGGGGGGCTCACTTTGTCTCTTCAGAGTAGCTGTCTGCAGCACTGCTTCTGGTTCAGAGCTGATGGTATTAGAGAGCCAGCTGAAAAGTGGAGGAGGGGAGCTTGTCAAACTGGTCATCTGCTCAGAAGCCAGCTGGTTTTTCTTATGGAAGTGCTGTCTCTGTGCAGAGAAATCCTGAGTTAGGCTTATTGCAATTAATAGCTACAAACTGATTGAGCAGTTTGTGAGGACAAGAGCAGAGCTTGCTTCTGTAGCTTCTGCAAGAGTTCTGTGCCAGCACTGCCAGAGGATGTGGGACTATGTACAGGCGAGGGTAAAAAATGTTCCATGAGTTCTTGAGTCCAAAGCAGCAGGAAGTGTGCTGTAGTATTCTGGGATGGTGGTCAGGGTGAAGATCACAGTGTGCAAGAACGAGGAGGAACAAGAAAGCAGCAGCTTGGACAGCCTTGGAGAGGTGGAGGTCAGGGTGGAAGCAAGGAGGAGCTGGCGTGGGGGGGTAAGGAAATAATCTATTTTTTTGGGAATATTTCACTCAGGTCCTTTTCATCAGTAAACAAAGCTTGTCCATACTGCTGCTGTGGCTGCTCTGGGGGGGTGGGATGGGCAGTGCCGTAGTCCCACTAGACAGTCTGGGTAGTTTTTGGTAGGTGCTATCTGTCACCCCATTGCCTGTTGCCTCCTCCCTTATCTATTTGGGTTCAGCTATTGAGTTGCTCTCGAGTACTTTGTGTATTCTCTTACAAGAAAATGCCAGTAGCCTTTTCTGAGGACATCTTCAGAGACTTTGATATGGCACACAAACCTCTGCCAGTTCATGAGTCTGTCTGCCAGAAAGCTGCTGACAAACACAGCTTTTATTTTCTTGTCTAGCCATCTGTTAACTCCATACCTGGGCTCCAGGCCTGGTGAAGGAGTCACTCTGGGAATCCTTCCCTTCATTCCCCCCTTCCAAAACTGAGGACTGTAAACAGTACACCTGGAGATGTGGTGCTGCTTGTTTAAACTGAGGTGGTGCTACTACCTCACATTGAGCAGGCTCCACTTTTGAGGCTGTTCTTATTTTAGGCAACTCTTATTAACTCTTGAACTAAGCAGTATGCAGGGAAGACTTGGGGTTTTGCTCTTTTGCAGTGGATGGTGATTTACTGGACCTTGAATGCACGTTTCAAATACACTCCAAGATGAAATGCTGTCAGGGAGTGTGCAGCAGTAGCTACCACACCTCTGGTGTGCATGTTGTCGTGTTGGATAAGAGAAACTTGGTGTTCACAGCTCTTGTAATGCTTGCTGTAAGCAAATAGCTGTCGTTCCTTCTCACTCAGGTTGCAGCAAGTGTCAGCTGTCAGGCTGAAAACCAGATTTCTCAAAGCTCCCGCTCTGAGGCTGTCTGGGACTGCCCTGGAAGCAGCAGGAACAAGCTGGGCTGTTGGTGAGGTGTAAAGCTGAGGCTGCTGCTGTTGGAGGGTGGTCCTGCTCTGTGTCCTGCTGGCTGCAGAGCAGTTTGGAGCCAGCGAGCTGACTTCAGTGAAATGGCAGTGTTTGAGGTGTTACCTTCTGGTACTGGTTCTTTATTCCCATGCTCTTTGCTTGGCTGGAAGGTGCAGCATTTCTTTAGGCTGATACAGCAGGCACTTCTGGCATTTGGGTTTGTATGGCACATAAAAATCTCCCAGTCTGAACAGTGATGGGATTCACAGACTGATTTTGGTGTGGTTCTCAGTGCCTTTCAGTGATTGCTCTTGGCTCCTGTCAGACTTCTGCTTTCCCTGCTGTTCCAGTGGGGCTGGCTTTTTTCTACCCTTGGCACCTTCCTTATGAACTGGTCAGGAAGGAGACAAGAGTCATCATGTCCTTCAAGTTCTGGGAACACTGCAACTGCATTTACCTGTACACAGAAAGAAAGATGAGAGCAGAATTTCAAACCCTCTTTGAGGGTTGGGGTGGTATTGGTAGGACAATTCTGAAATCACTGGATATTTTAACAGAATAACAGAAGTATCCCTAAGGAGATGGTATCTGTTAGTGTTGAAAGGATGAAGCTGAATAAAAGGCTGTTGAAGGAAGCAGGCTGCCAAACCTGCTTAAGTAGTATTAACTGAAGAGTAAGAGTAAATTACCTGCTGTTTACCCATTACTGTAGTTAAGTTAAAAGGCTGATGAGGAAGCATTTGCTGCAGCAGTCCTTAGAGGAAAGACTGAACGAGGCATTTTGTCTGCTGCTGAGCTGGAGAAGGATGCTCTGCCCCTGGGAGCTGTGCTGGAGCCAGCCCAAGGTCAGGGTGCTGCTGAACTTTTCTACTGAGGCAAGAAGGAAACACTGGTCCATAGAGTTCAGCTTCTCATTGTTTGTAGCAGTCACATTTAGTAAATGTTTGAGAAGTTGTTGAACAACAAATCCCTGGCTAGTAGGGAGTAATCTTGTGGGAACTTTCCCACTTAAGTGTCAGCTTCTGAATTTCTTCTCCCTGCCCCCTCTCCTTTTAGGACTGCATTAGATTTGGACTTTCTTTGGCAGACCAACTTAATGATGGGGGAAATAATCACTTAAGCACAATGATTGATTGCTACATACAGTTTGTGCAAGTGATCCATAAGTGAGCATTCCTAAGTTGGGCTGCTTTGAAGCCCCTGTAGGGATCCTTCCCTCAAGCAGTGAAGTAGAGGTTTTTGTGTGGGTGGCCTGGTTTGGGTTCAGTGGGCTAACTGGCCACAACGTGTTGAAAAGTGACCATTTGAGTGTGATGGAAAAGTGGATTCTGCCTAAGTGGGAAATACTTGGCCAGGCTCAGAGTCCCAGGTGCTGTTGGTGTGTTACTCCTGAAGTAGCTACCACAGAGCTCACTCCATGTGGTGGTGCCTTGTCAGTGAAGTGCCTCCAGTGGAGGAATGTGTATGTACCAGTAGCAGGTAGAGCTTTGTGTATTTTTGACTGGCCTTTAACACACAGATTCTCGGGAGAGTGTTTTTCATTCTGACCATTTCTTAAGGAGTCTCTTAACTGACAGAGTGAGGAGTTCTTAGCAGGTTGGCAGAGTACTCTGAGGCAGATCTGGAATGTCAGCAACGCTTCTAACGTGCACTTGTGGCTGGTGCCTCAGCTGGAAAGGCAAACAGGATCTTAACTGGAAAAATGGGCAGAAACCACAGATTCTCGGGAGAGTGTTTTTCATTCTGACCATTTCTTAAGGAGTCTCTTAACTGACAGAGTGAGGAGTTCTTAGCAGGTTGGCAGAGTACTCTGAGGCAGATCTGGAATGTCAGCAACGCTTCTAACGTGCACTTGTGGCTGGTGCCTCAGCTGGAAAGGCAAACAGGATCTTAACTGGAAAAATGGGCAGAAACCAGAGAGTGAGTCCTCTCCCCATCATCATTCTCACAGTCCTGGGCTCCCGCATTCCTGACCAAACAGGATTCAGGAAGTTTAAGTGGCTTCTGTCACTGTTCTGGTGATTTTTGATGTGTTGAAGGCCAGTGATGGTAGAAGACAAAAGGTTCAATGTCAGGGGCGAGCTGCTCAAGTAAGGTGGAAGAGGAGAGACTTCTGCTGGAGTGCTGTTCTGTGATTAAACTAGATGTGCAGTGTGCTTGTAGGGTGAGGTTACTCTCAGATGCAAACCAAAAGTGTGCATGTTTCAACCCTGTGGTGACCCTGTGTTCCTCTGCAGAGGAGGTGGCCAAGCTGGAAAAGCACCTGATGCTCCTCCGCCAGGAGTATGTGAAGCTGCAGAAGAAGCTGGTTGATACAGAAAGGAGATGCAATCTTCTGGCTGCCAAGGCCAACCAGGACAATGCCAGTGACACCTTCATCAGTAGACTTCTTGCCATTGTAGCTGAGCTCTATCAGCAGGAGCAGTACAGGTAAGAAATTCCCACTTGTGTAAAGAGTCATTACAGGAACCTTTAACTTTGACTCGCTGTGGTAGGTACTAATCTTAGACAAGGAAAATTCTCTCTTTTATGGAAAGGGTCCTCAGCTGGAAGTACAGGTGGAAGAGTGTTCTAGCATACTGATTCCAGTCCTTCAGTCAGGAGCTCCAAGGAGAAGTCCATCCCTGAGGCTGGCATTTAAGACAAGTTTAAAGAAAACTGACCATTTGCACTGTCAACAGCAAATCTCCCTTTGGACAGAAGTAACTTTAAACTGATCTATACCTAGTGGATGGATTAATTACATAAGGCATCTCCTAGCAACTGGAAAGCCTTCCTTTCCAGAGAGGATATGTCCTTGAAACCAGTTGTGTGCTCCTGTTGTGTGTAAAGATGCATGGTTAATTTGGCTTATCTGGTTGCATGATGTAACAGGTCTTAGCCAGTGATACGTGGGGCTTAGTGGTGTACATGATATAATCTTTTAATTGCAACACAAAATTAAGTTTGTTTCTTTTCCATGGGCACAATAAGGATCAGATTTGGTACTCCAGATCCCTTAACTGATTTAGTTGCAAGACTACAATAACGCATCAGTTTCCTTGCTGTTACTGAAAGCAGTGTAAATATAGTAAAGGTGTTCAGTCATGTAAGGGAAAATAGTATGGCTTTGATTAAAACTTCCTTCCTCTAACATCTCTTCATGAGTCTTCCTGAGAGGTAGGCTCTGTGCCTGGTAAGAACTCAGTCTAGTATGCTGGGTAGAAGATTTGTTAGGCAGCACGTGTCAGAAGGGTTGGATCACCATTTCTGTGCAGCTTTTGAGTTTTAAAGGCACAGAACAGTGGTCTGAAAGGATCTGCAGGTCAAAATAAGAAAGATAGCAAGTCCCTATGCAGGCTTTAAGTAACATCTCTGTTTTGTGTGGTAGTTTACAGCAGTGGTTTGGATTGGAAAATAGACTGGAAAGTACACCCACACAGAACATTTGCAAGCTCTGGGGCAGGTGCTTCCTAGCTACAAAGGATAAGCTGGTGTTAGAGGGGTCAGGATGACACTGGTGTTCTTGACAGTGAGCTCCTGGGAACTGGGGATTCCTGGAGCCTGCCTTGTACTCAGACTCCTGTGAAATATTGTTTGTTCTCTTGCTGCTCTTGCCTGACACCACTGGTGCTCAGCTGACAGTGTTGGTATGGATGGTAGTTTACAGCAGTGGTTTGGATTGGAAAATAGGCTGGAAAGTACACCCACACAGAACATTTGCAAGCTCTGGGGCAGGTGCTTCCTAGCTACAAAGGATAAGCTGGTGTTAGAGGGGTCAGGATGACACTGGTGTTCTTGACAGTGAGCTCCTGGGAACTGGGGATTCCTGGAGCCTGCCTTGTACTCAGACTCCTGTCAAACATTGTTCTCCTGCTGGTCTTGCCTGACAGCACTGGTGCTCAGCTGACACTACTGGTATGGACACTGCCACATAAATATCTAACCTCAAGATTGTTGGATTTTCCTACCTTCCACAATCCCCTTGCAGTTTATTCCAAAATGGTTAAAAAACCAAACCCAAACACTTTAAATACTAATGACTCCCTGGAGATCATTTCTTCCTAGAAAAATAAGAATTATGTCATTTGGCAACACGTTCTACTTAGCCAGTTGTGGCTGTTTTGAAGCCTCAAACAACTCGAACCTAACTGTGGATACCAGGGTGTAGGTACTGTGGAGATGCTGCATCTGGACGTGTCTAAGCAGGGGGAAGCCTGTGTTATCCATGTCTGTGCCTCTCTCTTACCAGTGATCTGAAGATCAAGGTTGGGAGCAATCACATCCGTGCTCACAAGTTTGTCTTGGCAGCACGCAGCGACACGTGGAGTCTCGCCAACCTCGCCTCAACAGAAGAGCTGGATCTGTCAGGTTGGTCATTGCTTGCTAACAGGAGGCTTTAGGGTGACCACTGAAAGGGCCTGTTTGGGAAGAGGTTACTTCTGTACCTTTCAGACAGCTACTGTGTACCAAAAGTGGCACTTAACCCATTAATTATGGTGCTCTCTCTGAAACATGGCAGCACAGTTGTGAACGTGGTGCTGCTGCTAGTTAAATCAATAACCTCCCTTCTTTCTCTTCAGTGAACAGGGGTTAAGAATGGTGGCCTTTGTCTTCTCTAGAGTCAGCTAAACATAATGAAAAACAAACCTATATGGAGGAGCCTGACTTCTTCCTTTCTAAGGACAGGGCTTTGTGAGGTAGCATGCATAATTTCTCTGAAGTGTGTCATGGAAATAATTCACTTGTTAATATAGTGTGTGGGAAATGAATACAAATACTGATGTGCTGTGAAAAAGTCATTTGCTTTGGCACTTTGATACCTTTCCAAAATAGGTGAGGAAGAGAAGTTTTCTAAGACAGTCTTCTACAGGATGGTATTTTGTTCTGCTGTAGCTGTTTCCTGCATGTGCTTACACTGGGCAGTGTTTTGTCTGGGCAGATACCATCTGGACAGGCTTTTCTTCTGTAACCAGCAGTATAGAAGACTTAGACAATTACTTTGTGCACAGTAAAACCAGGCATGAAGTTAAGCAGGTTTGCTGGCTGGCATGTTGAGTATGAAGCATTGGCTTCACTTTCTGCACTTCTCCTTCCCATGAATCCCAAGTGCAGAGAAGGTGGAAAGAAAGGAGTCACAGCAAGCTGGGTTTATCAGATAGGCTTTCTTGCAGGAGGGTTTGTGGATCTTTCTGCAGCCACAAGAAAGCAGATAGCATAGCATTCAATTTAAAATCTCCTTGCTAACAGAAGATTTATTGCCAAAAAGCTCTTATGCTGGCTGTAGCTTTGTTGCAAGTGGCAGTCCATAGCATTTCTGGCTCCATGTTTAAGCTGGCCTGAGAATATCAAATGTAACTGCAGTCTCAGATATTTAAATATGCAAACACTTCCTATTACCAAATGATACTTAAGTGCTAGTAAATTATACTTTCCACTGTGTAAAATTGATGTTTTTAAATTTGATAAATGACACAAGGGTTAGGTTGTGAAATAGTTGTAGCAAGGAAAAAAACTGTTCTAAAAGCTCTCATGGTTTTCTTAAGAGGTTCTCTTGAAAACTTGCAAGCAAAGATTGTCTGAATCCTAGCTTCAAACTAGAGTCAGCATTTAAAATTGAGTGTTGTTAGAGTTTATGTAATCTGCAGAATTTTCTGCTCTTTAAGGACAGTAGGAAGAGATGAACACAGTTCTTTTGCTGGGAGGGAGAAAATGAACTCTTATCTCTGCCAAGGCAGAACTGATAGTACAGCTCAAGTAGGTTTTCTGGTTACTTCAAGCACAGCAAGTACTCTCTGGTACTGTGTAAAAAATCTGGGGCAACATTCCATATAAAGGAATTGTTCTAGGATGCATATTTCAGTGTCTTAAACATGTAGGTTTTATTTTTATTTGGTTTAGGGTTTTATTTTATAACTAAAAAACCCCACATCCACCCCAAACCAAAATATCTTCAAGGCAGGATGTTATGTTTCTAAACGAATGGTGGGGTTTGTTGCAATTGGTCTTATCTAACCTTGTGGACTAATTCTCATCTACATCCTCCTAAGTGGGATTGTCACTGTGCTCCTGAGCAGGTGGCAGAGGTCACTGGCTGTTGGGCTTGTGGATCTGTCTTGTGGTGAAGGTTTCTACTTGTATAAAAACATCAGGCTTGTGGCCAGTGTTGTAAACACCTGAAATCTGAACAGCCTCTTGTAGTTGCTCTTTTGCACCTTTCCTTGAAATGATTCCCAGGAGTTTTAAGTGCTTTGTAGTCATTACCAAGGTGTAAGTGCCTTTATAGGAATGCAAGGTCTTGTAATGTGGCTGTAAGATAAGAGGGAGGATTTTTCAGTCAAAGGGGATTTGTTTGTCAAATTTAGATGTGGCTTTAGCTATATGTGAGGGACTGAAGCCTTTAGAGGCCTCACTGGCCCCTAAACATGCAGTATTTGTGTAGTGGGGAGGAGCTGTTAAGGGCTCCCTGTGTTCTGCAGTGTTCCAATGGGAAAGGTTTTCCTGCTTGGGGCCAGCATTACTCCTGGTTTCAGCTTCTGACCAGTTTCACCTCTGCTCTGACATTTTGACTGAACTAAAGCAGTGCAGTTAAAATGAGGAACCTTTTTCTCATGGTTGCTATGACTTTAACAGTCAGAGGAGTAGCAAGTACTTGACTAGGTGATTGTTCTTTGGGTATTTTATTAATCCCTGTTGCTCCCTGTACCAGATGCTGACCCAGAGGTAACCATGGCAATGCTGCGCTGGATCTACACAGATGAGCTGGAGCTCAGAGAAGATGATATCTTTTTGACAGAGCTTATGAAACTAGCTAATAAATTTCAGCTCCAGCTGCTGAGGGAAAGGTGAGTCTTGGTAAATACAGTGAATCTTCTTGAACTCTTCAACCTTGTTTGAATAGATAGAAGATGATTGCTGCTGGCAGTTGGGTACAATTTTGCTTTTTCAAAGTCCCAGGGTTTTAATAGTACAGCACAATGTCCAGTTTAGCACAGGAAATTAAGCTCTGCAGTTAAACTGCAGCAGTTTTTCTCATAGATTTTGTTTACTTTCCAGTTCCTCTCCGAGTCAAACTAATAAGCCTAATTTGGCATTAAAAGGAAGCAGAGATCAGTATTAGTAGAAAGCTCTGGAGAACTGCAAGAAAGGGAATGCTAGGAGGAGTCAATGGCAAGTAGCTTGCAGTATTAATATACCACAGGTAAAAGACTTAACTTGTAGCTCTTCTGCTGTGCATCTTGGTGACAGCTTTCTTCATAAAGAAGGTTGATGTAACAGTACAGTTAAAGAACAATACAGTTCTTTGTTATTTTTGAGGTGATTATCTCAAATGGATGGAGTGCTCTGAACACCCAGTTAGAGTTACTGGGACAACAATGTACAAATTGAAACCTCATTTTTTGCTGGCTATCTGGGCAAAGGAGTATATAGGACCCAGCTACAGCATGGGAGAGTGATTGCAGTGAAGCTGTTTCCTGATTACTGACTTTCCTAATTTACAGATGTGAAAAAGGAGTTATGTCACTAGTGAATGTCAGGAACTGCATCCGTTTCTACCAGACTGCTGAGGAGCTGAATGCCAGCACTCTCCTCAACTACTGTGCTGAGATAATTGCTAGTCACTGGGTAAGTACTGGCAGGAGGAAACAAGAGGAAAAATGCTTGCAGAGTATGGGAGTTTAATTGGTAACATTCTGCTTAATTTACTGGGTAACCTCAGGAGTAGCTCTGTGTGCTGGCATGGAACCACTGCAGGTGGGATGGGGATTATATGGCTTCCTGATAACTTTCAGGGACTAAGGTGACCTGTACATGTTTGCAAGGAGCAAGAGTGTTGATAAAAAGCTGTCAAACCTGCCCTCTCCCCTGGTGTGAGTGAAGGGGCTGCTGCTGAGGCAGGAGGGACTTTTCCCATCTGCCTCAGTCATCTTTACAACATGTGCTTTTGACAGTTATTTGGTATTCTCTCCAATTTGTAGTTGCATGTTTGAAAGCACATTAAATGACTCATTCTCAAAGATTTTTGTTGTCTTTAGAGGCTGTATCTGTTGTGTATCTTGCTGTGAATGCCTTGACTGGAGGCAGTGGCTGAGAGCCTGAAGAGTTGCTCTGTTCATTGCAAATACTTCACTGTAAAAAGCCTCTTACTTGCCTAAACATCAGCCAGACCAGGTTTCTAATAGCAAGAGGGTTGTTTATCAGATCTGAACTGTTCTTCCATAGCTGGTCTCTGTCTATACAGATCACAAATCCCAGGCCTGCTTTTACTTCTAAAAATAATCCATGTAAGCCAGGGAAGAGTTTATCTCCTGTAGGGGAGGGAGTGGCAAGGAGTCCTGCAGCAGCCTTGGAAGTTTCACTTCCTCTGTTATTTTGAGGAAAGTTTGATTGACCTGGTAATGGATTAGCCTTTCAGATAAAACTTGCCAACAGGAGACTAGTGTGTGAGGATTGAGGCTACTCTGAAATGCATCATTCAGATGTAGATGTTTCTTTGGCTACTTCTGAATCAGAGGGGAGTGCTTTGATCTGAATGTATAAACATTCTTGTGTCTGAACCTGCAGGTCAGCTTCTACTTCTGGATCCTAACTTTTGACATTATATCCTAGGCTAGATGTTTGCCTACTGTAATGTCTGGTAAAATGCTAGTTTTCCATGTCTGGACAAAAAGGAAGTTGTAAGATCAAAATAAGCATTTTAGTTTCAAGATAGAGGAGGGAAATTTTTCTTCCCCAGTGTTCCTTCCAAGTCTTGGAAGGCTATCTTGGATTGTTCCTGCTTGTTGTGATGTTATCAAAACAGAGCTTCTGTCTGAGCTTGTTTTGTGAACTTTGTAATTACACTGTGCAAGGCCTTGTTTATAAATAAATTGGGAGGATTGTTTAATCTTTGCTTTTTCCATTGCTTCTAGGATGACCTGCGTAAAGAAGACTTCAGCAGCATGAGTGCTCAGTTACTGTATAAAATGTTCAAGTCCAAGACAGAATACCCTTTGCATAAAGCTATTAAAGTTGAGAGAGAAGATGTAGTCTTTTTGTATCTAATTGAAATGGATTCACAGGTATGGTGAGACTGACTTTTATCTTCTAGAATTTGGGCTTTCAAATAACTAGTTTCTAATTACCTGTCTGAGCCTTGTTACTGTTTTTTTGTCACTAAATCTTATTTGCATGTTTATCATTGCAATGGGTACTTCTGTGTATGTAATGGAGGTCTAGTGGTAAAGGCTCTGTAAAGATAATTCAGAAGTGATTTCAGAACACTTTAAAACATCTTTCATGCAACAGATTGTATCTAATATAATCCACTACCTGATACTGCTCTACACATATAAAGCTGAACAGTGTGACAGTCAGGTGTGCTGTTTCATGGCAGTTTAGAAAGCACCATTTCTTTGAAGAAATGCTTTTCCTCTTCTGTGGAATGCTTGAAGTAACAAATATTTGTGCTGTTCAGATGAACACTGAAAATTGTCCCCCAGCAAGGGAGGAGGAATAATTATTCAAGTGTAAATTATCTAGAACTATTCAATTAGTCCTTTTGAGATATCTCAGATCCTAATTGGAAGCTGGGACTGTAGCAGTACTTAGCACTTTTAGGTGCTAATCCAATTGGGATTTGAGGTGTCTTAAAGGAATAATTGAATAATTCTTCTTAGTACCATGCTGAATATGCCTATATGGGCAGCATCCCTTAAGAGTGTGCTAGTCTTGCTTCCTGCAGGTTAAACAAGGTTTTCTCAGTGAACAGCCCTCTGTGCTGGCATTGTGATTTTTTGTTTTCCTGGGACAGCTGCACTTATCTAAATACAACAGCAGCATTTTGCATTGGAGCTGAAGGTCTAACATGGGAGTTGGAACAGGCTGTTAAAATATGCTGGGCTGGTGAGCATGCCTCCAGCTAATGTCTGCTGACTGAATTTGTGTTGTAGCTTCCTGGGAAGCTCAATGAGTTGGATCACAATGGAGATCTTGCTCTGGATCTAGCCCTTGCCCAGAGACTGGAGAGCATTGCAAGTACCTTGGTCAACCACAAGGCTGACGTAGATCGGGCAGACCAGAGAGGCTGGAGCCTGTTACATAAAGCCATCCAGAGAGGTAAGGAAATAGGATCTGAAGCCTTGGTAACTTGAGGTTTTTTTCCAGTGTGGAGTATGCATTCCACAGGTTATTCCTGTGTCACTTTGTACTTACACATCAGTGAGAAAATCATAGTCAAGAAAGAGCACTGTTCTGTTCCTCTTTTTAGAATTAAAACCAAATAAGACCCTGGCTGGGGTCTGAAAGCTAGCCTGCTGGCTGGTTCTGGGTGTGCTGTAGTCTGTTTCATTCTTTTAGAATTAAAACCAAATAAGACCCTAGCTGGGGTCTGAAAGCTGGCCTGCTGGCTGGGGAATGGAACAGACTACAGCACACCCAGAACCAATCTGGCAGAGTATAAAATCATAGTCAAGCAAGAGCACTGTTCTGTTCCTCTTTTTAGAATTAAAACCAAATAAGACCCTGGCTGGGGTCTGAAAGCTAGCCTGCTGGCTGGTTCTGGGTGTGCTGTAGTCTGTTTCATTCCCCAATCTAGCAGAGTATTGTCTGCTAAAAGAAGAAATGTAGGGAGAAACTGAGAATATTCTAGTGTGACAATAGCATGTCTTCCTGACAGATAGGTGAAACAAGCATGACCCTTTAGTCACAAAAAAAGATGAAGCCTTTCTCTAGACCTGGGTTGAATGAAGCATATGCTCTTTTGTGACTGTGCATAACAGGAAGGGCCCTTGCTACTGGACAGCAGTTTTGGGGGGGGAAAAAACTGGCTGGAAGAAGATGAGCTGCTGGAGGTGCTTCTGTGCCAGTCTGACTGTCTTCAAAGCTGTGCTGACTAGCAGCATAGTTGTCAGAGCAGAGTTGGAGTACTACTACATGATTAGCTTGAGCTGTTCCCCACCTTAGACTGGGAAAGGCATCTTAGGAGAACTGGAGCACAGTAGGACCTGGCTGCCATGACCACAGTACTCTGAAGCCTTTGGAGAAGCAGCATCTGGGCCTATGGCCAAAGGCTGATAAAAATCTGTAGTGAATTTCTTGTGCTGCTAGTTGCCTGCTGTGGTATTTTTGGAAGCTTTGTCTGTTTCAGAAAGCCAGTTACAACAAGAACCTTACCTGTGACTGGGCCTCATGGGTATTGTAGTGCTACAAATTAAAGACATAAGTTTATTTTTAACAGCAAGCTCTTCAGAAGTGGTTTAAGTTTTGTGAGCTCAAAATACAACTCCCAACTTCTTCCTTTTAATCTCCTGCATATCTAAACAGGGTAGTGCTGGTGTCTGATCCTGTGAGTGAAACTTCAGCAGCAGGAGTAGGAGACCACCTAGGCATAGGTCAGTGTTGTGATGGCTGCAGCCCTGTAAAGCACTGGAGAGCTTGCAGCAGGCTGCTCTTTGTACTTAATACTGGCACTTGTCCTCTAGTTCTAATGTCTGCTTTCAGTCTAAGCTGGAGCTCTGAGAATGAAAGCTTGCTTTTCAGTAACCAAAGCTTCCCTCAGTTAATCACTGTTAACAGTCACGTGTTCTGGAAATGGAGCTACAGCAAATTGTCTGAACTTGCCACGTGATTCTTGTTTCTGGTGATCAGTGCAGAGAGGGGGGATATCACAGGGGAATCAGAAAATGGGGTTTTGGGGTTTGCTGGCAGAAATAATAGTCTGTATTGCTTCAACAGGCAGTCTTGTCCTGCATTCAGGAAAAGCAAGCTGTGAATGTCTGTTCAAGGTAGTCCTTGGAGTAAGGAGAATTAGTATTATCCTGAAGTCATGCTCTGCATCTTGGTGTTTCAGTCCAAGATTTCATGTACTGCAGTGGGCCTGTGTTCTGACTGTTTGAGAAGCTCTTTAAGAGGGAGTTCTTAGGATTGCCATGGCTGGGGGGTCTGAACTGCTGAAGCCCTTACCTTGCATACAGCAAGGCCTAAGCTTTCCAGAGCAAAGGCTGTGTTCCTGCCTGTTCATGCAGCAAAACCAAAGAGATGGTGACTAACTTCAGCTGCACACTCCTGACTGATGCTCTGGAGTAGTGTGTTTTTCAAAAACTTGTGTTTGGTCTCACAGTTTGTCCAGTTGTGCATTAAAGCAGTGAGGGATTTGTTTTGACAGAGGAACTAACAAACTTGGTGTGACCATAACAATGAGTCACATGTAACCTCTAGGCAAAACAGCTTCTTCAAGGTGTTTTTATTAAATATTTTAATCCTGACTTTGCAGTGAAGTGCTCTTGGAGTTGCCCATTGCTCAGGCATTTGAAGAGCAGACACTTGGATTGGAATGATTGTATGGTGTGGAGAGGAATCACGTGCTTGTTTTCTGGATGTGTCTGAAGTATATGGAGTGTGTAAGTGGTGTTTGCATAAATAACCTTGTTTTGTTTCACAAAAGGAGATAAATTTGCTGCCAACTTTCTCATTAAAAACGGTGCCCGTGTGAATGCTGCTACATTGGGGGACCAGGAGACTCCTCTGCACCTCGTGGCATCCTACAGCCCCAAGAAGCATTTGCCAGATGTCATGGTGGAGATGGCACAGATAGCAGAGTCCCTCCTACAGGCAGGAGCCAACCCAAACATGCAAGACAGCAAAGGAAGGTAAATGCTGGTGAAAGTCTGCTACCAGTTTAACAGATAATCCTGCAGAGACCAGATGTAGCTGCTGAGAACCTGCTCAGGTCTGTCCAAGGTGATGCTGGAAGCAGGGGGGTGAAAGCATTAATGCAGTTTGGGACCTCTGGGTAGCTCAAAGCAGAAAGCTGTGCAGGGTCAGTGGTACCCTGACATGACCAACTAAACATGGCCCAGCTAGGGAAAGGTGGGGTGAGTTGATTGTGTTGGAACACATGGCACACAATTAATTAGCCTTTATTGAATCACTGAACAGTGAAGCAAGCTAAGGTGGGAAATAGTGTTCCTGAAAGGGACTTCTCTTTGAAGCTCTCAGTGAAGCTGGAATTACCTCAGAGCCAGTATCTGCACAGTGTGTATCTGAAGTGTAGGGCCTGTAAATGGCTTTACAGGTTAGATTGGGCTGGCAAACAAGTACATAAAATGATATAAAAGACTTATAAAAAGTTTAGACTCGATGATCTCTGGAGGTCCTTTGCAACCCCTGACATTCTGTACCAGCTATCCAGTTCTGATAGGTCAAGCTTTTCTCCTTTTTTTCTTGAAATCTGCTCTTACATCAAAGTGTTCCTTACTGCCAAATTAATTGGAATCACATCCACTCAATGGGTAGATTGCTTTCTCTCAAGATGTGCTTGTGCCCTTCTGAAAGCAGAGACAAAAGGTGACCCTGGAAATCTGTAGGGGTGTGTTGGTGACCTTGGACAAAATCTTGTGTCTCACTGCTGATACAACTGTACCTTGCTCCACTTACAGGACCCCATTACATGTATCAGTTGTGGTCAGGAATGAACCTGTCTTCAGTCAGCTTCTCCAGTGCAAACAGTAAGTCTTGCTTAAATGTAGAAGACACTGAGGTTACCTTGTCCAGCAAAGATGCTGGTTTAGCAACTCTTGTATGTCTCTTGGCTTTCTAATAAGGCTGGCTACAGGCTTGGGATGCAAAAGCTTAAGGGCTTTGCATGGCTTAAGATGCCAGAACAATGCCAGAAGCCAGGTAAGTTTTTTGCCCTGATGTAAAGAGGAAGCAAACTGCATCTTTGTTTTTTTTAAAGAGGGCTAAGTGAAATAATGCAGCATTAATTTCATTTGTAGTGGAGCTAAAAGGCATAATAAGACCTTTACAATGTCTGAGTATGTTATTGAGTTCAGCTTGGGTTCTACTTAAAGCTAATACTAGTGACTTCTTAGGGTGATGAAGCAGAATACTTCACTTGACTCAGTTTCTTTGTAGTTGAATTTGAGTCAACTGTGTACAAGAACTGCAAATACAAGAGGATTTTCCTTTTTGCTATGCTTAGTGGGAGCCCAGATCTGCCCAGGCCATGTTTCTAGGAGCAATGAGCTGAAATCTGGGCACTAAAAGGTATCTTGCTGATTTCAGAGTATTCACAAATGCTCTGAAGTATCTGGAGCTACAGTAGGCTTCTTGGCAAACAAGAGGTGTCAGGTATTAGATAAACTAGTACAGCTGTTTAAACATGTGAAACTTAAGCTGCATGGGACAACCACTTTTTAAGGTATAAATTTTGGGACATTAACTCTTCTTTTTAGACTAGACTTGGAGCTGAAGGATCATGAAGGCAGCACAGCTCTGTGGCTTGCAGTTCAGTATATCACTGTGTCATCTGATCAGTCTGTAAACCCCTTTGAGGATGCCCCTGTTGTAAATGGAACCTCATTTGATGAGAACAGTTTTGCAGCAAGGTTGATTCAACGAGGCAGCAATACAGATGCTCCAGACACAGTAACAGGTAAAACAGAGGTTTGTATTTCTGTGTAGGTGGGAGGCTTGTAAACTAACTGCTTAATTAAGTGCACTCTGAGGAGCCTGAATGGCATTTCAGCAGCATTTGCTGTATAGTAAATAGTAGGTGGTAGTCCTTGTTGGCTTCCAATGCTGATGTTGTAAGGAAGAGGGGGAGGTGCTAGCATGCTTATTAGTACCAGAGTGTGGTTGGAATAGTATTCTAACAGTGTTCATGGTTTTCTTTAGGAAACTGCTTACTTCAGAGGGCAGCTGGTGCAGGAAATGAGGCAGCTTCTCTCTTCCTAGCAACTCATGGAGCAAAAGTCAACCACCAAAACAAATGGGTAAAAGCAGAAATTTACTGTAGTCTGAAAGCTTCCTTCTCTCTCTTCAGAAAGAGGAGAGCTGAGATGGCTCATTGCTAGATGTAGCTTAAAGCACTTTGGAACACCTGCTGAGCCTTTTGCATATTTTCAGATGCTTACTGGTGATCAGACAGTTATTGCAATCTTGTGGTGCTGTTCTTGTAGCATTGCTAATATTTAATGTGCATTTAACACTTGGTGCTTGGAAAGTCCTTAATATATTTAACTTGTGTAGTTTGAAAGCTCCTGAGGAGCTTCAGCTACTAGGAGTTGAGCTCTTAACACCAATTGCTGTGGGCATAGTAGTTTATAACTGCTTCTCTTCATGTCTCAAGCTGTTAACCTAGTACCTTGTTTATTTAAGGGGGAAACACCACTCCACACAGCCTGTAGGCACGGCCTAGCAAACCTGACAGCAGAACTTCTGCAGCAAGGAGCCAATCCAAACATCCAGACAGCAGAAGCACTGCTTGGTCAGAAGGATTCATCTTCTCCAGCAGCAGAGAATGTCTATCTGCAGACTCCCCTTCACATGGCCATTGCTTACAACCACCCAGATGTGGTGTCAGTCATCCTGGAACAGAAAGGTGGGGTTCTCCTGCACACTCTGCTGGTGGTGTAGTGCATCAGGGTGTCAAGATAGCACTTGAAACTCTTTTGACAAACTACTGAAGCATGTCTTCCTCTAAGTGTTGCTTAAGTAAAGCAATTCATAAGACTGGCTGAACATAGTCTTAAACTTAAATCATCTGTTTGTTAAGACTAGAAAATTAATTTGCCTGTGAATCTCAAAATTCTCCACTGTAGATGATGCACTTGAACACTTAGCTCCAGGCTGTATTCTGGCTGCACAACTGAGATCCCTTTTCTCTCCCTGTCAAAGTATCTGGTTCAGGTAGCAGCTGGAACCAAACGTGGATAAAGGCATCTTTTGTGGTGACACTTGTGCCTCCCTCAGCTCTGTCAGTAAGAGGATTCTGTACAGAGCAGTGCTAGGACCAGAGCTGAGGCTTGAGTACTGAAATACTAGCAGATGACAGCTTATTAGATGCTACTAGTTCAGCT
>NW_008615796.1:2164-19091 GCF_000691845.1 Merops nubicus | reverse complement strand
CAGGAATGGAGTTTGACAGCTGAAGCAAGGCCTATTTTTCTCCTACCATAAGTGGGATTTAGGAGATGTAGGTGAATTGGGGGTAATGTCCACCATCCCAGGGATCCTGCCACTGTTGTGCAGAACAGTCTCTACTCCTCATTCTCAGAGCTTTGTGTGTGCCACTCTGTTTGGAAGCAGAGGTAGAAAGGAGGCATGTTAAGCCAGTTACTAGAGGGGTGAATGTTCTTTAGTAGCAAGTATTAAGATGAGGCAGTAGCAGTACTACCTGAACCCTAAGCACTGTCACATCTGGGAAACTGCATGTATCTTGCTTAGACCTTTCAAACTGACTGCTAAAGGAACAACCTGCTTCCAAATGTGACATTGCTGCTTCTGCAGCTTTCAGTGTGCAGCTGCAGGTCAAGTACAAGAATGCTCCAACCATTTATATTGTTGTGTGGTTTTTTTTTTTTTTAGCTAATGCTCTTCATGCCACCAACAACTTGCAAATTATTCCTGACTTTAGTCTAAAGGACTCAAGAGACCAGACTGTGCTGGGATTGGCTCTCTGGACAGGTATGTGCCTTCAAAACAAGAAGAGAATTTGCAAAGATATGGAAGCTGTGATGTGGATAAGATTTTAAGACAAAACAGCAGGTGTGTGTTCATGTCTTGGCTTGTGCTGCTGGTGAGAAGCTGTCAAGGGGAGCTTTAGGTGATTCTTCAGCTTTGAAAACTGGGTGTTCACATCTGGCTTACTGATAATTTCTAGCCCTGCAGCTTCCCTTGTTGACTAGCTGGTAGCCTGGAGGCTCTTGCCCACAGCTGTACTTGCAGGTCTGAAGTTGTTCCTCTGTGAACTCCCTGGTATTTCTCACCCCAGAGCACTGTATTGTCTGTTCCTGGTTGGCTCAGTTCTAGATGCTGGTTCACACAGTAATGCTGACCTTCAGAAAGGGAAGGTGAGCTGTGTTTCAGTAGATGTTAAGGGGAACAGAACTTGAAGTACTGATTCAGAAGATTCTTGTCTGAAATGTGGAGGGGAATGCTTTGAGGGAAACTAGATACTTTTGCTTAGAGCCAAGTGACACTTCAACAGTATCAGGACACTGTCAAAAGAAAGAGGTGCTGTGGTCTGTACTGAATTAATTTAAGTGGTCTTACTGAGCTGGATCAGCAGTTCTGTGGGGGATGACTACTCATAGTCTGGGTGTGAGATGAGGCAGGATGCTCAGTGATGTTGCTCTGTACAGGAGTGCTACCTGTCACCTCTATGTAACATGTACCTTTGCTGTCCAGGCTTCCCTTTCCAATGAATCTGAAATGTGGCTTTCTGTCTGCCATCACCCTTGTCAGCTTCTGAGGCAGAGGAACTCAGCTAAATGTGTAATACAGCAATACTCAAGGGAACAGCTTATGAGTGTAACACCAAAATTAGTATACTTGCTGGACAGAAGCCTGAAGTTGTACAAATTATGATACTAGAGATGGTGAAGAAGGGCTCTACTACATTTAGGTTGGCAGAACTAATGGGGAAGCTCTGCAGTACACCAGAACCTGACTTGTATCTTCAAGCAAGACCAAAAGGGCTCAGTAATCAATATTTGACAGGTCTGTCAATGAATATTCAAACTGGGCAGAGTCATGAGTTGGGTTAGGTCATGTATGTAAATTTTAATTTGCCCTAGGGTTGATTCAGTGCATTTCTGACTGTAATTACTGAAAACTGAAAGCGTGAGGCTTTCAATTTATGAACCTTCAGTGTGTCTGTTTCACAGAACTGCAGGTAAAGTACTAATGAGCTTCACCTCCTCAGGCATGCACACCATAGCAGCTCAGCTGCTTGGCTCTGGGGCCTCCATCAACGACACCATGTCTGATGGGCAGACCCTGCTGCACATGGCCATCCAGAGGCAGGACAGTAAGAGTGCACTCTTCCTGCTGGAGCACCAGGCAGATATAAACGTCAGGTAAGGTCTCCACTGACACAACTTCCCTGGCTATATATTGAGGAGCAGGTGGTGATGACCATCTGTATATAATGGCTGGAAGCTGATCCTGATTTGTGCATAGTTATGTGCTTGATGCCTTTTTTATAGCACTAGTTATGGCTGAGGGATTACATAAATGCATTTGGACTTGTATATTGCTCCATTGATCAGTGCCTGCTCTTGAGGCTGCAGAGGGAGGTGATATGTCATTGTAGGTAGAACAGAATCCTCTGTAGCACTCAGGTCCCAGAGACATGGTACAGAACTTCTGTAGTCTCATCTATTTGCCAGCTGGTTGAGGCTGCATGTTTTCTGCCTTCTAAACTAATGAGATGTAGCTCCAGTAACAAGATTGCAATAAAAACTTTCTTCCTGAGTAGACTTAACAAAACATTTATCTGCTTATGTGACTGACAGGCTGTATCTGAAATCTGGCAAGCTATACTGCAGTGAATGTCACAGGTACAGCCTGTCTAATGCTGCCATTCTAACTTCAGGTTTTTAACAGTTGGTATTTCTGACTGTTGCTCAAAGTGTTACCACAGTGCAGACAAAGCTGTTGGCTTCTGTGGCAGCAGGCTTGCTCTGAAGGAACTCTGTGCAGAAAATGGCTGCACTTAAGTAAATGACTGTCTCTGGGCTAAGGACTCTAATGTGCTGTTCCCACTTCAGAAATCAATTGCTTGCTACTAAAGGGAGGGGAGGAAAAGAAAGGTAAACATCATAACTGGGATGAAAAACTAGCATGTGTGCTTGCTTGCCTGTAGAGAGATGGTCTTAGCACAGCAGAAATACACGAGGGGATAATTCTTGGCTGTGCCAATAAACCCCTGTAACACGAGGCCTAACTGTGTAACGTGGTAATAACCTTCCTCCAACTGCCTGTTCCAGAACCCAGGACAGAGAGACTGCCTTACAGCTGGCCATAAAAAACCAGCTCCCTCTTGTGGTCGATGCCATTTGTACCAGGGGAGCAGACATGTCTGTGCCAGATGAGAAAGGGAATCCTCCTCTATGGCTTGCCTTAGAAAACGACCTGGAAGATATTGCATCGACTCTGGTAAGACTGTCAGTTGATTTAATTTAGTCTCCCTTGTGTCCATCTTGCTAGCAATGAAGGGTTCATCAGCAGAAACAAACTCCATGCATGAAAAGAATGGAGTACTGCTTACCTCTAACTTCTAGAGGCTTTTCTTAACACATTCCTTTTTTTTTTTAAATGTTTTATAAGCACAGTAGTCTGCATAGCCAAATATCTTGCAGCCATTGTGACAGGTATAGAATATGCTTCAATACAAGAATATAAGGATTAAGGATCCACTAAAAGCATCAGTCTTAAAAAACTTGTATGCTTAAAAGCACACAAGACTTGTAGAACAATCAGGTTCCTAAAGAAAACTGAGCACTGATATGTATGCTCTAGAGTATGTGCTGGTTTTTACTGTATCTTCAATTTGCATCAAGAAGCCTTTAAAGGCTTACATACAATTTTAAGACTGTTTATTTCAGGCATAAGTGATCCAGCATGAGACTTTGAGACACAAGTAGATCTCCTGATGTCTCCTTCATAAGGAATTAACTTTGAAAGCTTTGTCTCTAATACCCAGTTACTCTGATAGAGATAACTAATTAAAAGCTGTGCTGATACCTGAGAAATCCATCTTGTGACAGTACTTGACCATTTGCACTGGTATTGGATAAGCCTTATGGAGTCAGCACTGAAACTACTCATGGCTAAACCTTGTGAATAGTTTGTGAAGTGGAGTGGAACAAGTCTTAAGTGCCACATTGCTTAAGTAGTCCTGTACTACAAGAATACAAATAATGAGGAATGCAGTTCCTGCAGAGGCAGCCTGTGCTGAGCTGCATGGGGAGGGAGGCAAGGGATGGGCCAGGCCTTCAAAGGCTGTGTCTGCTGATGCCTGACCTGCTGTGGGTGCTTGTCCTTGCTGAAAGGGAGGTAGCTGGTGGCCAGCTGCCTTGAGACCTGTCTGTTCAGAATGTGGGGAAGTGTCTGAACTGTTGGTAAACACTACCTAATCAAGTAACCTATAATAGATCAGTAAAACATTGGTCCAGGTGACTTTGAAGGAGCTTCCTGAAATTCACTGACTGTCACAAGAATAGATAAGGCATCTCAGATTCTACCTCTAAGGTGTAATGTTTCAGAAGCATTAGTCAAGAACTACATAAAGTACTAGGAGCCTGCTAGAGATAAAACTTCACTGCCTCATTGTGCTTCTCCTTCCAGGTGAGGCATGGCTGTGATTCAACCTGCTGGGGGCCAGGACCGAGTGGCTGCTTACAAACCCTTCTGCACAGGGCCATTGATGAGAACAGTGAGCAGATAGCCTGCTTCCTCATCCGCAGGTCAGACCCCTGCTGAAACTCCTCCCATGCCCATATTGCCTGGCATGAACTAATTGAATGCCATTTTCAGCCAGTGACAGGTATATGCTCTGTGCAACTTTCTGTTTGTGGATGGTATTTACAGAAGCTTAACCTGAGAGACACATTCTGTGATCTCCACTAGCATCATGTTCTTGTTGACATGAATCACACTAAAACCAGGACCTCCAGCTGTTGTAGAATGTGTCAGCAGTTGCTGGAGTAGCTCATGTAAACTTTTTTTCTGGCCCTTGTTTGGAACAGTTTAAATCTCAGTTAAAGATACTGAGCTGACTGTATCGTGTGTGTTTTAGTGGCTGTGATGTGAACAGTCCCAGAAAGCCAGGCCCCAATGGAGAAGGTGAAGAGGAAGCTCATGATGGACAGACACCCCTACACTTGGCAGCCTGCTGGGGGCTAGAAGAGGTGATCCAGTGCCTTTTGGAGTTTGGTGCCAATGTCAATGCTCAGGTACATGGAGAAGTTGAGCACAGTTCTTCAAGTTGGCTCATTGCCTCTCATAGGGTGAAAACAAACTTTCCTCTTAGCTGTGTATTTTGCTTGATAGGAGAAGGAACATCTTTCTGCTGTGGCTGAGCCAATGCAATGACTGGCTGCAGCTCTGCTTTTCTTCCCTAGCCCTTGTTAGCAGATCTAGTGCTTCCCTGCCCATCTGGTGGCTTGATTCAGGAAGCTATACTGAGGGAAATGAATGATATAGAAAACTTCTTGCAGTGTTAGTTTCTGATGTAATGGCTGGAATTCAACTCTTCTGTCCCTGGTGTGAATTAAAGGCAGGAGCAGGGCTGTATCCTGCTGCAAGTAATCATTAGAGCAGTGATAGTGTAAAACTCCAGGGTATTCTGCTCTGGTATGTTTGGGAAGTGTCTTCTCTTCTGGAGAAGAGCTGATGGAAGTATGAGTTACACCTTGCTTCCAGTGACACACAGTAATCCTTAAACAGAAGCTTGACAAATAGCAACAAAAGAAATGACTGCATAATGTTTAGAGGTCCTGATGATGTTGAAACTGGCAGCAAAATGAGTGACAGAAGGTAGAGTCACAAAGCAGCCACAGTGTACACTGCTGCCTGATACAGACAAGTGATTAAACACCTCATTTGAATTTGCTGAACTTCTAAGTTTGAATGCTCATCTCTGCCCCCAAAATGTCTGACTACATGGGAAATGTTACTCTGAGCTACTTCAATGGCTGTGTAGCAAAAGGATTGAGAACAGACAAGCCTGTTTGGAGAAACAAATAGCAATTTGCTTCACTTAGTCTGTGGATTTGAGCTCCCGCCACAACTGTATGTCACAGAACTGAACTAAGTTTCCTCAGCCCTTCACAGTTGGGGAAGGATTTATGTATTACTGAATCTCCTTCTTACCAACTGCCTGGTTTCCTTCTAGGATGCAGAAGGAAGAACTCCAATCCACGTTGCCATCAGCAACCAGCATAATGTTATCATTCAGCTGATGATTTCACATCCAGATATTAAGCTCAATGTACGTGACAGGCAAGGAATGACTCCTTTTGCTTGTGCTATGACCTACAAAAATAACAAAGCAGCTGAAGCAATTTTGAAGAGGGAACCAGGAGCTGCTGAACAGGTAAGCTGGGAGTATTCAAAGCTTGCTAGCCTTCTTACTGCACTGGTTTGTGGTGAGGGGTGTTCCACAAGCAAATTCTGCTTGATCCTCCTGTGGCTTTACATGCAGTGACATTTGCCAGATGCCAGCTTCTGCAGCAAGGTTTCTGGGGAAACTGTAGGTGTGTACATGCTATGTGTGAGTAAGAACATCAAGGGTTAGTGTCTTGTCAAACCTTATCTCATCTTGTCAGTACTAAATTGAGCAACTGGCATATGTGATAGAAAGAGAAAGTTCTAACTCCACTCTTGTCTTGTGCTGGACTAGTACAAAAATAACCTATCTAGCTCTCCAAAAGCTACATGAAACCAACTCTGACCCACAATTAGCTGGATGATAGATGTTTCACTGCACTGCTGAGCTATAAAGCCTCCAGCTCTATCTTCAGGCTTCTGGTATGACCCTTAGGCAGCTGCTCAGGAGTTTCTTCCTTACTCTCTAAGTTTAATTACTAGTAAAGCATTTGAGCACTTAGTGAGCTTTTGTAATATGTTTAAAATGTGGTTGCAAATAGAGCCAGTTCTAAATATGCTTTAACATCAGCTTCCATGCAAAGATGAGCAACAGTAAGCACTTGGTATGTGACAGGATTACCTGCTGGTTCCCTCTCCAGTGAAAAGTGCCAGATTGACTCCAGTTATTCATTTGAGTTTCTCATTAACTGCTGCTCAGTGCTTACTACAACAGCTGTTAACTTTTTGTCTCTTAACACTGTCCAGTGTGTGGTCAAGAAGGGACAAGGTTATAAAGCAGAAATAAAGTAGTCTGAAGCAGACTAGAGTGAGCAATTGTGGCTGATAATTCCTCATTTGGTTAATTGACAGTCACACCTATCCAATGATAGTCTCTAATGTCAGGCAGGGAAAGGAAAAAGAGTCCAGCTGATGCCAGGTAGAGGGAGCAGGTGTCTGTTAGTGCAGGGATGTCCTGCTGGGCAGTTCTGGTGCTCTGCAGAAATGCCTCATTCTGTGTGCCCTTCCTGCCACAGGTTGATAATAAGGGTCGGAATTTCCTCCACGTGGCTGTTCAGAACTCAGACATTGAGAGTGTGCTGTTCCTCATCAGTGTGCAGGCCAATGTCAACTCCAGGGTCCAGGATGCCTCCAAACTGACCCCCCTCCACCTGGCTGTGCAGGCTGGCTCTGAGATCATCGTCCGTAACCTGGTAGGTGCTGGTGCTGGGCAGGCAGTGCTCCTCACCCCAAAAGGGCACCTGCTGCCTTAAGGCATGCTGCTCGTGGGCTGGAGAAGGCAGCTGAGGGTGACACCACTTTTTCTGAAATGGGCTTGGTACAACCCAGGGGAGCCTTATCCACGGGATGAGCTGCATCAGTAGCCTCCATATGAGCACGTTTGACCGGCTGCAATCACTAGGTAGTGTGGCTCACTTTAAAGAAAGAACCTTATAGATTCCCAGCTGGAAGAGACCTCTGGAGATAGTCCAATCCCACTGCTCCTGCTGGGTCACTCAGAGCAGGTGGCTGGGGATGGCATCCAGGCAGGTTTGGAATCTCTCCAGAGAAGGAGACTCCACAACCTCTCTGGGCAGCCTGGTCCTTGCACTGTGTGCAGATTTGAGCATGAACACACATTGCAGCAGCACTAATGTCAGCTTTTTATGTGCTGGAGGCCTGGAAGTGTCTCTCTACAGTGGAGTCTTGTGTGCTTCATTCACAGAAATAAACTGTTGGCTAATAGCCCTGAAAACACCTTTCAACATGTTCCTTCTTGCATCCTGACAGCTGCTTGCAGGTGCCCAGGTGAATGAACTGACTAAGCATCGTCAGACTGCTCTTCACTTAGCAGCCCAGCAAGATCTACCCACAATTTGTTCAGTCCTTCTGGAGAATGGAGTAGACTTTGCAGCTGTAGATGAAAATGGCAATAATGGTAAACTTCTGAAGCTTTACAAGTAGATGTGAACACTTCAGTGGGTCTGTTAATGGATTCTTAGTGGTAGCAATAGCCTGCTGAATGGGCTCACTCTTAGAGGTGGAGAAGAAAGTCCAAGAAACCAAAGCTGGTGGAAGGACTTTGGAGAGGGGAAAGTGGGGGAAGTGAAAGAGGAGTGCTTAATTTTACCAGCCTGTAATTATTGCTGACATAAAGTCCTTCAGATTCTTGAAGCTTCTCTTGCTTTTCAGCCCTTCATCTGGCAGTGATGCATGGCCGCCTGAACAACATCCGAGTCCTCCTCACAGAGTGCAATGTGGATGCAGAGGCCTTTAATATTAGGTAATTAGCCTTAGCAGACTGAAGGAACCACAGTCTATTTTACAGTGCATGCTGGCATGAATAGATAAAAAAAAATCCCTGAGATTTGGCTTGAATTACAGTATTTGTACACTAACTTTACAGTGAAGTGTGCAGAATATGCTTTGTCTAAACTATGTGGAAATCATTTATACCAAGAAAAGGAAGTTAAAGTGGGTGGTTGTGTGAGCTACTGAGGTGTGTGGCATTGCTCAAGTCTCAACCAGACCTGAAAACAAGGATAGCTGGCTGAGTAAGTGTAGCAGCAAGCAGACTTTGATCAAGGTAACAAACTCTCTTCCCCAGAGGCCAGTCACCAATGCATATTTTGGGACAGTATGGGAAAGATAATGCAGCAGCCATCTGTGACCTCTTCTTGGAGTGCATGCCAGAATACCCTCTGGACAAACCTGATGCTGAAGGAAACACAGGTAGGAGAGATTCACCAGCTGTTGGACTTGGAGGTCACTCCAGTCCCTCTGACAGTGTCACCTGGAACGCTGCAATAGTCACCAGTAGTATCTTAAGTCCAGGAAGATGCAAAATGTAGAAACTTAAAAGATCCTCTGGTTTGGGTATAACACAAGACCTACCATTCTGTTAGCAGGGAGCTGTCTGACCTTTTTTTCCCCTTTTTCAGTGCTGCTGCTGGCTTACATGAAGGGAAATGCCAACTTGTGTCGTGCAATAGTGCGGGCGGGGGCTCGCCTCGGCGTCAACAACAACCAGGGAGTCAACATCTTCAACTACCAAGTTGCCACAAAACAGCTTCTCTTCAGACTGCTGGGTAGGTGCTGCTTGCTACAGTTGGAAAGGGTTCTTTAGCTTATGCTTCTTGAGATACTTTGGAGGAAAGAACTCTGGACATCTGACTTGGATGACAGCAGTTCCAGAGAGGCTGAACTTCCAGATGTTCTGCTATAAATGGGTGGGGGGTAAGGGGGATAAAAATACTAATTTTTCTCATGATAAGCTGAAAGCTGCACCATGCAGACCTGTCAAACTTTACTGCTTTCTCTGGGAGGATAGATATGGAGACTGCTGGCTGGTGTTGTAGTCTAATGTCGATTAAAACACTGATACTGCCTTTTAACCTGTGTGGTCACAAGGGGTAGCATGGTGTTGGTGACAGCAACTGCACCTTGTCTGCAGACAGGACTGCAGCTGCTGCAGGAGTAGTTAAATCAACCATACTGAGAGCAACCTAACACTGGAAGAAGCCTCCTTGATGTTGGTGTCCTCAAGACATGTCTGAGCCTGTTTTGCCTTTGTTTTTGCCTCTTACAGACATGCTGACAAAAGAACCCCCCTGGTGTGATGGCTCCAACTGCTATGAATGCACTGCCAAATTTGGAGTCACGACAAGAAAGCATCACTGGTAAGATAACACATCTTGTGTGCTTACAAGGGAAGGGATTCCTCTTCCAAATGTAGCTAGGCCTGTCCCTTCTGGGGGTTTAGGAAACCTCTGTGTTAATGTAGGTGTGTAACCAGGAATCCAGCTGGAATGTTCCACCCTGTCTGAGCTCAGTAACTTGTGGTCTGACACTGACTCTGGTCTGACTTGTGGTTTGCTTAAGTTGTATCTTAAGGAGGTTGTGCACTTAATATTCTGATTTGTGGAAAAGAGAAATCATGTCTGAGTTCCAGTGGTGAAGCAGAAGCTGCTTTCATAGTGGGGGTGACTTGCTCTGAAGCAGGTGACATGTTTGGACAGCCAGCTTAGGTTAGGGATGGAGTTTTTAATGTGGGAACAACTGAAGGTGCTGACATGAGTCACCTTTTCTTAACTGGTCTGAACTTCAGCACAACAGGCTGGGTTAGATGGATGTTGAGCCAAGACTGGGGAAACTACACATCAGTTGTAGCAGTACTACTGGGTGGCTGACTATAGAAGCAGCATGAAACTACACATCAGTTGTAGCAGTACTGGGTGGCTGACTAGAGAAGCAGCACGTGGTTCTGGCATTAGTGTTCAGTTATTACATGAGAGGTATCAGAAGGTACAAGAAAAATGTAGCATTTGAGATGCTACTGTACCTTTTTAGTGGTGGTATCATTGATAAAGACCATCAAACAGCTAAACCCTGGTGTTGCTATGAGTGAGCTAACTTCTCTCCCACCCCTCTTCTGTCCACAGCCGACACTGTGGACGCCTGCTCTGCCATAAGTGCTCAACAAAGGAGATTCCCATCATCAAATTTGATCTGAACAAGCCAGTTCGAGTTTGCAACATCTGCTTTGATGTCCTGACTCTGGGAGGAGTCTCCTAGTATGGTGTGGAAGTTAAGGGATTCCCAGTCAGTGCTCCTGACAGCAGCTCTGCTTACAAGCCCTCTGGTAGGGAAGAGGCCTATACATGTCTGCAATAGACTGAACTAAAGACTACAGACCCTGTTATGATATATCCTGGTATAAATGACTCTGTATGACTGTAAATGTCCTGGGCTGTGATAGACTTCACTAGGAACTCGAGTGGATTCTTGAAACCAAGTGACAAAAGAATTTAGACCCTCTTCTAGTTGCGGTGGGGTGTGGAAGCTGAAATTGTTAGGCTGATGTTTGAGTCTACATAAAACAGGCCTGTCCTTGACATGGTGCTTTGCACTGAGCAACTCTATTAAGTCCTGTGGCTTTCAGGCTGCTTAGTAGAGATGGCATTAAGCTTCAGGGTAACCAGGTGTCTCTTTGCTTTGTCTTAAAGATAAATGTTCCCTTTCTCTAGAGAAGACTTCCTGTGAAGCTAGACTGAGCTGTTGCAACCACTGTTTGTGTCAAGAAACTCTTCAGAAATGGGGTAGTTCTAAGTGTAGCTCAAGAATTGTGGCCTTACAACAGAAAGCTTTACAACATCTGATGCAGAGCAGTCAGAGTTGCAGATCCACATCTCGATACCTCCTCAGTAAATGTCTCATTAGCTTTAGCATGTTCAAGAGAAGTGCAGGATTGTTCTAGCCAGTAAAGGCTCTTGCTCGTCCCTGCTGGAGCTGTCCAGGTCTCCTTGGTTGCTCTCTCCTATTTATGTTGCTTGTCCCTCCACTTCAGGAGCTCGTAGGGGTGACCCCAAGTGTGCTGGAGAAACACTAAAACTGGTGAAGTCGCTGGACTCGCAGTACAGCAATAAGAGCTGAAGTGCTTTATGGGTCCATGGGGGCAGTAGCACCTCCCTTTGGCTAACTGCTGCAGGGGAGTCAATAACCCTACCAGTGTGGAACATGCTGCATCTCTAGGCATTAAATTTGGGTCTGTTTTCAGTGAGGCTGCTGAGGAGTGGGAGTGTGTTGGGCCTTGAAGGAAGGGTTCTGAGCTGTCAGTGTGGTGCCAGGCATTTGGGTTAAGCTGCAGTATTTTCTCTAGGCTGGTTGTGCTCTCTTAAACATGCTGGAGCTGTAAAAATCCACCAGCACGTTGTCTAGGTGGACAGGAAAGGACTTTGCTGATAGACAAGGATAGGATTCATTGGGCAAAGGCTTCAGTCAGAAAAAATGTGTACTTGAGCAAAACTACATGCCATGCTAGGGCTGCTCTCATCCCAAGAGATGAACCCAGTTCAGACTCAGCTTGGCATTCCTCATCTCTACTCCAGGAACTGCTGTGCACTTACTTCATGACTGTTCTCTCCAGTGCACAGCATGGACAAGCTGGTGGCACGTTGCCCTGCTGGGAATAGTGACTCTTTAAAGAGTAAGGTGAGAGAAACCCGAGTGCTGCTGCTGTGGGAGACTGGCTTGAGGTTTTTCTCAAACTTGTGAAAGAAAAGGATGGGAGAGGGTGTAATTGCTGACGTTTGCACAACGAATTTCACATCAAGTCTCACTTGATCTGCACTTTGACCTTCCAACATGCATCTGTTCTAACTGGAATCTCACCTGTGTAACACTAGAGAAGAATGATGGTTGATCATGTAGATTGGCCTCACTGTTCAGTGTCTGCTGCTGTCAGGTTCCTGCAGAGTGCCCTGGGTAACACAGCTGGCCTCTCACAGCTGCTAACACAACTGGTGCATCTCTGGTGTCACTTTTCTAGGTGAATGAGGTGGAAAAATAATGGTGTCTGAATTGTTTAACTGCAAACTACAGTTTGGGGGTTTTGAGTGAAAGAGATGATGGAAGACATTGTACACCACTGCTTTCTGGTGTTTCACCCGTGTAACACTAGAGAAGAATGATGGTTGATCATGTAGATTGGCCTCACTGTTCAGTGTCTGCTGCTGTCAGGTTCCTGCAGAGTGCCCTGGGTAACACAGCTGGCCTCTCACAGCTGCTAACACAACTGGTGCATCTCTGGTGTCACTTTTCTAGGTGAATGAGGTGGAAAAATAATGGTGTCTGAATTGTTTAACTGCAAACTACAGTTTGGGGGTTTTGAGTGAAAGATGATGGAAGACATTGTACTCTAGTCCACTGCTTTGTGGTGTTTCAGAGTGTTGCTGTTTGCAAGCCTCTGGCACTGAAGGGTAGGAGTGATGGAGGGGAATGCATTTGGTGGAAGAAGTCTTGACTGTGGTGTATCCTGTGATAACATGTTGACTTCCCTCTGTTTGGAGCCACAGTGCTGTGGAGTGGTGATGGTGTGCTCAGAATGCTGGCAGATCACCTTCTGGGAGTGTTCTTCCAAGGCCACAGCCTGTGGGCTTCAACTTAACTCTGCACTACATGTAATTGCTGAAGCATTCAAACATTTTCAGTGACTTCTCTGATGGAAGGAGCAAGGGAATGGGGAGCTCAGTTCTAGCAGAGAAAGCAACCTTTTAAATGATGAAAAATGGAGTGAAATGATGTGAAAATGCAGCTGAACAGACTGGCAAGTTTAAAGCTGCCTCGTTGGGTCTTTTTAAAAGTAGAATGTTAATTATAACTGCCTGAAACTGGGGAAGATTTGGGAAACCACAGGTAATGCTCCTGTACAGCCAGTACTGCAGCAGCTTCCTTCCTGAAGCCTGAAAGGAAGGTGAAGGTTATTGGTAAACTAATGTACAGCCTGAAGTGTTCATTAAATTTGAAGCAACTAAATTCAGCAAATTTTGTTCATTTTAAAGTGCCTTTGAGATAGTTTCCTTCCAGCCAACTCTAAACAGCTTTCTGCCAGAGTTAAAGAAAGGGGGAAAGCTCACAACTTTTAACCAAAACTCAAGTTAGTAGTTCTAGTTCAGCATAAGAGGTTGTCCCCACCAAACAGCTGGTGGGGCTCAGTCCTCCCTGCACTCTGCCTGGTACTGGTCTGAACTCAGACTTCAGAGGGTTTTTTTTGAGGAGTTTTGCTGGCAATGCTCCACTGCAGGGTACAAATGTGAATGGAGGCACTTGGTATAACATAGTCATGGTCAACACATTTCTAACTCCAACCCAGCTGCTCTTCCTTCTGGTAGCACCCTGCAGACGTGACCAAACCCCCTCCCCTCTGACCCCTGCTGTCATTAATGGCATCTCTTAACTTGAGACTCAAGTCTGCCAAGCCTTGAACAAAAAGGGTCGATGGAAACCAAACTCCTGTCCCTGGGAAGTGATGTTGTCACACCAGGCTTTGGGTACTGGAGCAGGAGCCTGTGGAGGTTCCTGCTGGAGCTGTTTTGTTCTGAGACCAGATTCCTTTTGGCTGCAGTCACCCAGCACTCATACTCAAGCACAAAATGTCTGGCTGAAGTTTTAGTTTGTGTATCTGAAGGTGTAGTTGCTGTTTGCCACCACCGTGGGGAGTGAGGACGTTTCTGTGGAAGGCACTAACAGCATCGTGAGTCGCTGGCTGAAGCTGGCACATGCCTTAATGACTTCCTGAGCTGCACATCGATGGCTCCTACAGCTCACCTAGTGCTTAATTAACACGTAACAATCTGGGAGGCCGAGGCTGGATTGGTTTTATTTTGTAGAGCCAATGTTAATAGGCAAGTCCCCTTTTTCCTGTAGCCAGCAGAGTTGGGTACTGCAGCAACCTCCTCTCTGGAAAAGTCAAAGCTTGTATGAGTGACACAAAATAACTCTGGACCTTCTACTACCTGCTGTGAAACAGAAAAGGAAGTCTTGGAACAATGGCATTTTAGCTGCAGCGTTTGTCTGGAGTCATTGTAAAAATGTATTTTTCCAATATGCATTACTTCACTTTGTTGTGTAATGATTTACTTGTAATAAAATGCATAACTAGAGAATGCCTCCTGAGGGGGGAGCCTTGCTCAGAAAGTGTCTTCTCCTGCCCAGGCAGCTGCTTGCCACAAGGAAAACCAGGGCTGTAATGACCACTGGGGTGTCACAGCTTCATTCTTTGTTCTGAGATCATTCCAGGATTTCATTTTAGTGTGGTGGAAGTGCTGCACTGGCTCTTGGCTGACAAGGTCTGGTGCTCCAGCTCACACCATGGAGTCACCTCCAATGCTTTAGAGGAGACTCATCTCTAAGGATTCTTATGAAACAATCCTGGTGGTGGGGGGAGTGTGTCAGTTCTCATCTCAGATGGATTTAAAACTGAGCTGCCTCAAAGCAACAGGCTCTTTGTTGTTCCTGGTGGGCAGCCTGGCCTCCTGGAAGAGCACAGGCCTCCTGCAGTTGACTTCAGGGCAAGGGAAGCTTCAGTGCAATAGCAAAGCCAACCCCCCTGTCCTGGAGAGATTGTTGATGCCTTAGTCTTTTATCAATAAAACTTTAACTTAAGGCTCAACCCTTCATCTGTACTTCTCAGAGCATGGTCTATGTTGACTTGACCCCTTTAGTCTTTTATCAATAAAACTTTAACTTAAGGCTCAACCCTTCATCTGTACTTCTCAGAGCATGGATGTGTTGATTTGACCCCTGTGGAACTGTCACTGTTTTCTTCCTAGCTCTTACTACATGGAGAGAATAGAGCTGAGCTGCTGGATTTGAGTAGGAGCAAGATAATCCTGGAGCACTGCAGGTCAGTGAGGGAGTCTCCTTGTTTGCTTTAATAGATGACTTATTCCTAGTGGAAGACAAATTCCCCTCCCCCTTAGTGTCTCCAAACACCACCATGAGGCACAAGCTGTGAATGGGTTTCTAACCAACTCCAAATGAAAGCTACACCCCCCCTTCTTGTCCTCCTGCAGCAGCTTACTGAGTTTTGTGTAGCTCTTCAGCCCACAACCCTCCCCTCAGCATTTTGGCAGCATTCACATGCTGCTCAAGCATAACAAGGTGAAAGTTGCTCAGCAGAGACACCTTCCCCTGGACTCCTGACACTGACTCACCCTTACAAAAAGCTCTTTTCAAGACACTTGAGGGATGATTTGGCCTCTAAATACAAGTTCCTGTTAAAGATGTGCCCCAAGGCCAGGCTGGTACTTGTAATGCCCACTGAGGTGTGGAGATAAGGAAGCCTGTTCCACCAAGCTGTGCTCCTGCCTGACAGGGCCTCTTGGGAGGTGATGGTGGAAAAGAAACGCAACAGAAACAGGTTTTTTAAAAAAGAATCCAAAGGTTTATTACAATAAGCACATCCAGGTGTGAGTTGCTGTATGGCTCTACCTGTGGCAGCTGCAGCTTCACCCCACCATGGGAGGTGCTGTGACAGGTCCTGCTGTTGCTGCAGTGACACGAGCACTCTTGCTCTGAAGGAATGCTGCCAGGTCCCCTCTAATCCCACTAGTTATTAACTGATTATTAAGATTTGTGGAGCTTTCTTTAGAGGTGGTAGCAGCTCAAAACTAGTGAATTGATGAGTGGCAGCTGCCTTAAGGAAAAGAGCAGAACATGTTCAGGAGGGGTCTGTGCCAGCTGCTGGGCTCTGCCACCTGGGGTATCTCTCAAAGCTGCAGCCTCACTGATTCTAACAGCAGATCCTACAAAAATCTGTGCTGGAAAGAGGAGGCAGATTCCAGCAGGATGGTCGTGCTGCCACACAGCTTTTGTTAAAAACCATTTAAAACCACCCATTCCTGATCTGAGTAGTCTGAAAGAGGGCTGGGACAGGGAGGCTCATGTCAAATGAGGTGACTTGTAGGTGGCTTCCAGTCTCTTCTTTGCCCAGTATCTAATACAAACACTGTGTGAGGAATTAGGGGCATGACCTTTGCCTTTGTACTCCAAGAATCTGATAAAGCCTGTGAGAACTGAACTGCACAGTTCCTGGATGCCTCAATGGCAGGGGAAACTCGAGCTTCTCCCTCCTACCTTTAAACTCTGGGGTAAGTCAGGGGAGTGGGGAGGGGTGTGACCACCACAGTGCAGTGAGTTCCATCTACCCAGGGGCTGTGTGTGAACTGAGGGGATGGGTTCTTGTGCCACTTCAGACACAACAGGCTGCACCCCTGTGCCCCTCCACAGGAAACCCAGTTTTAAATGTCATTCAGGCTGTGCATTGTGCAGTTTGTTGGCAGGTATAAAAACACCCTAGGAATAAAGCACTGAGAAAGAAAGGAAACTTTACTGACTTTTTTAGCCACTAACTTAGCTAAAATGTTTCCTCCTGCTCTCACCTCTGTCTCTGCACATTGAAAGAGACACAACCAACACCAAACTGCCCTTGCTCCCTCTGCACAGGCGGAGGGCAGGAAGCTGGAGCTGCCCCCCGGGAGGTGGTGCTCAGTGTCAGGGGGGCAGGAAGCACTGCTGGGCCAGGGGGTGGCAGCCCTCGTACTCCTGCAGCTGGGGGTGGGCCAGGTGGCCCCCCTGGCCATGCTGGGGGGCTGGCTGCCCCCCAGGGGGGCCCGAGCTCCTC
>NW_008615796.1:1950-2150 GCF_000691845.1 Merops nubicus | reverse complement strand
GCCCCGCCAGCCGGGCCGGAACAGCTGCCGTGGGACTCCACTGGGAAGGGAAAAGCCAAACAGACACCACTCAAACCCCTGGAAACACCTCCAGCAAACAGAATCACTGCAGGAGAGACAGTCTGGCTGAGTTAGACACTCACTGAGGTTTTGCTCCCAGCAGCAGACACCCCACAGCTTTCTGAGACCGGTTTCAGGGC
>NW_008615796.1:0-1921 GCF_000691845.1 Merops nubicus | reverse complement strand
TAGTGGCTGCGCTTCAGAAAGCTGTGGCCTGAGCCTGGTTTCCTCAGTGCTGCTACATGCTCCCCCCCTTCTGGGAGCAACAACTCCCACCTTCCTACTGCTGGAAAAGGCATCACAGCCTCATGTAGCAGTGTCTCTAGTGGCAAAACACCTTTTTGGGGGAGCTAACTGCTCACAGGCAACCACACGATGTCGGCTGCGCCGTCTGAACGCAGCGATGGTGAGAACGAGGGCAAAAGACAAACAAGAGTCTCAATTCCTCCTGCAGCTACTTCACAGTGTCTCTTTCCAGGCTGAATCCTGCCTGTTCCCCTCACAACTGTGTCTTTTAGGCCTGTAACCTCCTACACAGGAGGCCACCACAGCACAGACAGCCCCCAGCCTGCACCCCAAGCTCGTCCACACACAGAAGTGGCTCCCCCAAGGTACCCAGCAGCACTGGTGTGCCAAAACACAGACCCAGCACTCTGTAGTGTGCTCTGTGGGAATATTTAATCTCCAAACAAAATAGTCCCACAACTCAACAGGCCGAGCAGGAAGTGACCATTCAAAGCTCAACCTTGTTTTCTGTGGTTTTAAGTGAAAACTGCTGTGGCTTCTGAAAACTGTGGGATGGGCTGTGAAACTGCCTGAAAACCACCAGCTGCTCCTGCCAGGTGAGGAAACCTGCTTGAGAGCAGCAGCTGGTCCTAGTGGGATTTCTGTCCTGTCTTCCTGAGAACAGGAGGATCACGTGCACACGTGGCAAAGTCTGAAACCTGATTTTGATTCCAGGGTGACAGGAGAGTTTTTTTCCTCAGAAATATTCATGGCTGGGATGGCACTTTGTTTTCCTTTCACCTGCTCACAAGGTCAGTGAGCAGAGCTCCCCTCTGCTACCTCATGCTGGAGAACATCTTCACTAACCCAATGGCCACTCTGTGCAGCTCCAGACTGGGTGGAGAATCCATCCAGGGACTCCAATTCTCACCCTTCTGTGGAGAGGTCAGCAGACCTCAGCTACAGACTGCAGTGCCATGGCTGCAGGAGCTGGGACACCTTCCCACACCACTCCTGCTAGGAGAGGCCACGACAAAGCTCATCCAAAAACAGGGCAGAAACATTCTGCTCCAAACACGACAGCAGGAAGGCAGAGCTTACCTCTGTGTGGAGCACCAGAACCTGCTGCCCTTGGCAGAGCTCCATTCAGAGTTGCAGGCTGGGAACTGCTGCTTCTCCTCCTCGCTTTCTGCTTGGAGCTTCAGAGCCTCCTCAATGGCAGCCTCAGCCTGCCTCAAGGCTTCTGTCGGTGCCCCCTCTTCATCATAGTATCTGCCCACCAGCTTCCCTGGGAGAGGAGATTCATCAACACTGCAGTGGCTCCAGGCAAGGAAAACTAATAGTTCTGGCTTTTTTTTTTTTTAATTTGTTATTTAAAGACAAAAAAAAAAGGATGATCTCATCATGGCCCAATTTTAAAGCATAAGCTGATCTTACGTCCCTTCCAATCTGGGATCACACAGCAATTTACCAATATTAATAAACCCAAACAAGCTTAGACACAGACTCATCAAAGATGAGAAAGTCAACGTCACGTTCAGCTGCAGAACCCAGAAGCCTTTCCCACCCGTGCACCTCATTCCCCAAAATAGCCTCCCAAGATCCTGCTAATTCCAGTGCTCCCAGCCCTGGCTCCATTCCTTTCTGCTGGAACAGAAGCAGGGCAGGGAGCTGCAGCTGACAGCCCAGGGCAGAACTGTTCAGCTTCACCGTAGGGCCAAGGAGCCCCCAAACCAGGTCTGATGCAGCAGCAGCAGCTCTGGCTGACCCCGCAGGTCTCAGCACGCTGGCGCCCAGCAGCACCGCTGCTCGAGGGGCTGCCCGCCCCCCTCGCCCCCCTCCGCCCGGGAGAACCGTGTGCCCGGCCAGAGCCACCTACCCA
>NW_008615795.1:6770-23171 GCF_000691845.1 Merops nubicus | reverse complement strand
AGCACAGCAGAACCAGGGACCTGCTGGTCCAAGGCTGCCTCACATGGCTGTTGTCAGAGGCAAGAATAGCTGGGGAAGCTCTCACATCTTCTTCTTAGCCACTCATCTCCCATCTCCAGGACAGTGATTATAACTTTCCCCCCACCCTGGAATAATAGAAATGAGGTCTGGAAGGCAGGTTATTGAATTTATCCCATGTTCCCAGGCCAAATCCCTTCCTACTTGATTCTATGACATGGTCTGGAAATACTCCAGACCTCCACTAATGGAAGCTCAATACCTGTCCCTGTGGGTCATTTCCAGAGCTTCACTTTTTCACTGTTAGACATTTTCTGACTTCTTGTTTTTTATTATTCACACACAAAGTACAGTATTCTGTCCCTCCTTGCAGCAGCCTTGGCTATATTTGAACACAGTTACTATGGCTTCCCCCAGGTTTCTTTTTTAGGCAGCACTTGACATCTGGATTACAATTACTCTCCTTTGTTTGTTGGCCCAGTTCTTTCCAAACAAGTGCCTGAGAGAGGAAAGTCTATGAGTTATTGCAGAGTACAGAGCATGGATGAGCTCCAAAGACTTCAGCTGCTCTGTGCTCACACTGAGGTAGTTAATAGGGCCTTTAGACAAACTTTCCACCATGTTCAATTGCAGAAGTAAACAAGGTAGGAAAAAGCATTTTTTCTTATGAAACTGTAGTCCTCACATGATGAACAGTTAAATCTAAATTATTTTGGAGAATGGCAGAGTCAGTAGAGCCCCAATGCAAAGTTCATCCTCTGCTAACACATAGAAACTTCTAGATAGCTGTGATAAGAATTAAAAACCTTTCTGAGACCTATGACTTTGAAGAGAAATAATCATTCTCCAGCAGCTTAGTGCATTCCTGCTCAGGTTCATGACTAGTTCTCACACTGCCGTGCTGGAGGAAAAGGATGAGGACAGTCATCCCTGAGGATGCTGGGCAGGACATCATTCAGAAAATGGCTCTATTCTGAGGTCACCAGTGAAGGCCAGGGTCACTGACCTCAGTGTCTCCTGTTTTGGGCATTACAGAATGATAGAATTGTTCTGGTTGGGAGAGACCTCTAAGGTCATCAAGCCAAACCATTAACCCAGCACTGCCAGGTCAAACTTTAAATGTCTGTATGACAAAGGACAAACACCTGCACACGCCAAAAGATCACTTTCCAAAACTCACACGCCTGATATCTTCCTTTGGGAAAAATACAACTCCCAGATGGAGCTGTGTGTGCAAAGGAAATATCCTGGAAAGACCTGTCATCCCATGGTCCCTGCTCCATCTGCAGAGAGGATGCAGGCTGGACTTTCCAAGAGCCTCTATCAACAGCAGAACACAGTTTGACTTTTCACAAATCACTGGAAGTTTGTGGATCCAAGTCCAATCTTTGTATCTTGGACCCCTACAGCCAAAACCAGGCAGAATGAGACTCCTCCCTGCTTCTGCTCCTACCACTGAGATTTCTGTGCTGTTTTATAGATGGCAAAAAAAAAGTGTCTTTCACTCTTCCTCATCAAGGGACATCTTCTGCCTATAGGTCTTTATGTTTTGTCTCTTCTGTTCATCACAGACAGCCACCCCTGCACTTCTGCACATCTAAATTATTGTTGTGGGGTTTTTTTCATTAGTTTTTCTAACAACCTTTGTTGCCACAACAGGTTGGCATTTCAGTTGAGAACATCGGTCACTGCTGGTGCTCATCATCTGAAGTTACTGATGGCTCCAGCACCAAACAGACTTGATTATCCACTTAATCTTCCTATTCTACACTGGATCTTCAGGAACAGTACTCAGAAAAAGAGTTTAGTTTCTTAACACTGTTTTCAGGCTGGTGGTGCTTTGGACCTATTACTCAGAATGCCATTTAACTGGTGAGTTAATGTAACAATACACTTTTCATCCAATACTCTCAAGGTCATTTATTAATCCCTATAAAAATCTCACATTTTATCATTAGCCATGAGATACTATAGCAACCTTTGGAGACACAGGAAATTGAGGAAAGGAGTTTTCACAACGTATTCAAGCCAGGCAGGCAGGACCATTTTCCAGTGTGCACTCCTCCATTACTTATTTGGCCACTTTTTTTTAAGTCATGACCTCCCATTTGGGGTACCCCAGATAACACAGCACAGCAGTGCCTGGTCTGGCAACCTTTGCTGGCCACTTATTTTCTAGATTTACAAGTTAAATGGGAGCTTTCCACTTAGAGGATACTGAAGAGTTTTAAGCCACAGGAGTCTGAGAAGAGACCAGACATTGGCTTTTCCTTGGTTTGCTCCCAGCTTGCAGCTGTCTCCCAAGCAGCCACTCTGACTTGGCAAGCAATTTACCTGCCTCTCACCCAAAAATCCATAGCCTTCCCTGGAGGTCTCACTTCATGTGCAGATCTCTCCAGCCTTTTGGTGCCATTTGAGCAAGAAGGCTTTGCAGGGAGGATCTAGTGACCTAGATGTTGTGCTTTCTGTTTCAAGCCTGAGAGGTGACAGCTGACTGGAGCACAGTAGATTTCCAACAGAAATTTTCCTTGGCCTTGCACTCCCTAGGAGCTGTTTTGTGCTTTCCACCTGTGTTTAGGAAGGCAGGAAGTTCCTGTTGTCTGCTCTGAGTGTGGTTGATTTTGTTGGCCAGAGGAGGTTGCAAACAATAAATCCCTCCTATCCAAAACAAGCTTTTCTCTGTGACCTGTATTAGATCCTTCTGAGACCCTCTGCCAGCTGCTGGGTTTTTTTCAGGGTTTTTTTTTTTTGACTGGCTGTTGGTAATGTCCTCATCTCCTCTTGCTTTAGATCAGAAGGAAGCTCAGCAAACCTACTGAATTCATTAACCCTATGCACTCATCCCAGTGGGACTCCCCTGAGTACCTATGAAGACTTGATCTAGCAGAGACACAACCTCCTCCTGTGTGCCCATGATGGACTCCAAAAGTGTGTTGGGCATTTCAATGACTTCCACAGCAGTGATTTCATCACAGCAAAGAGTTTTCACCAACTGTCTAAAGCCAACTGAATTCTGTAATTGAATTCTGGGTAAGGATAAAGCACAGGGAATATGAGCTTCAGTTGCATTACCCATCCTGCAACGGGACATCTATTTTACATACATTTTACTGGTTTGGGAGGATTATGGAATCCTAGAGCTTGGGCCTGTTTTTATATGAGCTGTTTGGAACTTTCAGTGTATTGCCAAGAAGGATCAGTGCTCACAGGCTGTCAGTTGGAGAGCAAGTTATGAGTTTTTCCTGTGTGCCATTTACATGTAAGAGTTTCCATACTGCATTAGACCAACAGTAGGTCTGCCCTGCTTAGTCTCTCTCTAACCTTGATCAATGCCAAATATTTAGCAGGAAACCATATGCCACAATGCACTCTGATACTCCCTGGGAGGTGAAAAAGGCTTCCTGTCTTTCCTGATGAAGAGCAGAGTACGTTTATCACACGGTGCATGGATGTATAGCAGGGAGGCTAATTAGCTCTATGAGGCTTGACCTGGAGCTGGACCAAGTCATTGAGAGCCTTGAATTCACTGTGGTGTGGATGAAATCAGTAGGATCACACTGAGTTATCAGTTTACCTCCAGTTCACATGTTTTAGGCTCTTTACCTGGCAGACGTGAGCAGCTCCACTGATTTTCTGATGTTATGTCACTGAGAATAACTGAGAGTCAAGACCCACAAGACTCTACATCCTGCTTCCAGGACTCACTCTCTTTTTTTGGTGAAGGTTTCTTGCCAATGTGTAGCAATCACAGCATCCTGTGGTCCCCACTGTTAGTTTACACTAGGAAAATTACCTTTAGACTGTCTAAACAGTGAGCAAGGACAGTTGGGGGTAAGAGGAGGTACTCAAACCACACTTAGTGCTTTGGCAAAACATGGATTTTCTTCTTGGAATTTCCCATGTTCTAAAATGCAGGATTTCCTATCTGCCTTGGCATGGATGGATGGAAAAAACAATTCACTCAAAATAAACAGTTCCCAGGAGATGTGGAGCCAGGGAAGAGTCTGCTCAAATGCTGAGCACAAGGCCTGAAGGCCCAGTTCAAAGCTCATAAAGACAATAGGAAAAAAAAATAATATCCCATTGACTTGAATGGGATCAGCCTTATATTCATTAAGCTTCAAAGTTCTCACATGCTCATTAAGTACAGATACCACACAGATACAGTCATCTGCAGAAAATAGAACAAAAACCACCAGCCTTTGTGATGACTGAATTCCCACCACCGAACTTCACAGAGTTCATGGTCCTGAAATCCCTTTCACAGAATGGTTTGGGTTGGAAGGCACCTTAAAGATCATCTAGATCCAACCCCCCTGACATGGGGAGGGACACCTCCCACTAGAGCAGGTTGCTCAAAGCCCCATCCAACCTGGCCTTTCACGTTTTAGCCTTTACACCAGCTATCATGAGCCTGGAGATTGCCCCACCAGTGAAGCAGACATCTCTAAATAGGAACTGCTGGTGACCTGCAATGCTCAGAGACTTGATTCTCACCCACATGCAGCCACCCCTGGGGTGGAGTGTGCCTGTCATACAGCAAGTCCAGCAGAAGTTCAGAAGGGAAAATAAAAAATGTATCTTTCTAAATAAAGTCATAGCTGGAATTTCCCAGAATACTTTAAGCTTAATGAGTTGCCAGCATTCATTTTTTTTTGTGTTGTCTTCATGAGATGTGGCCTCTAGTTTGTGGTATACTCTTGATCCCTGTTGCTTTAATACAACGTTGGGCTTTTGTTTAACATCTCGTTTGGAGCAGAGGTAAAGTGGGTGAGACACACAATTCCCCAAGGTTGCCTTGGAGAAGTCCCAACCCTTCCAGTCCCATTCTTGGCCCCATGAGTGACAGAACCATGAGCCATAAAATCTCTCCTTACCTTCAGCCTTCCCGTTGCCTTTGTGCTTGCTGTTTCGAAGGGGGGGCACCTCCAGGGACACGATGCCAGAGTTCTCCAGGATGTTCACCTCCACTCTCAACCTCCCCACCAGCTGCTGGGGCCTGATGCTGACTGTGTACTCGTATTTTCCCAGTCGCCTTTGCAAAAGTTCTTCATAATGCAGAAGGAACTTGGCCTGCATCTTGCGAGGAATGAAGACAGAAGCTTTGAATGTCTCATAGCCATTCTCCCTGGAAGGAAAATCCAAAGATACCTTCACACCCCATACACGTCACGCACCACCTCCTCCAGTGAATGAAGAATCTGGATTTTTTTGGTCTCATAAATGTATTTCCTATCGTTGAATATGTGAAACCAGCAAGAAAGAAAACACACAAAGCGTGGGGCACACAGAAGTTCTCCACTGGAGGAAAGGTCTTAAAAGATGAGATGACTTTGTATGGAGAGGAATACATCAGACACGTAGAGCATGGAGCAGGGCCAGAATAAAGACTGCCTCTTGGTTTCTTACACAGAGGATTGTCAAGACTCATATTTAATTGTTGCCTTTGCCACTGCTGACTCATTGTAATATCTTATGCAAAATACAAATTAATTCCTCTTCCCTAGTATTAGCTGTTTGTAGCTACATACACACTGTAGGGGAGAAACAGGACCCTTAAGACAATTCCACCACTTGACACCCCCCTAAAAGGACTCCTCTCTTCCAGTTGGCCACAGTGTGCCATCAATCACCCAGTGCACAACCAACAATCAGCTTCCTGCTTGCTGATTTGAAGTGAGATGAATTCCCAGCCTTTATTGGCTTTGGCTGCCCTTCTGTTAAACAGACATATCTTAAGATGCTCCACCTCCTATAGAGTGCACTGTAGTGTCCAGTGTGCCTTAATTTCCCTGTTATTCAGGAAGTAACAAGGTTTCCTTCCCTCTCAAGTACATCCTGGAACATCCTGGAAGTGAAAATGTTGTGTAAGAAGGGTAAGAAAAGGCCACCTGCAATTTTACATGACTTGGAGCATGGGAACGACGCCAGGCAGTGTGAATAACATTCTGTTTAGCTGCTGCTTCCTATAAAGCCATGGATGGATATGTCAGAGTAGCCAAAATAAAGATGGGAGAAGAGCATGGTGCTTCCCAGAACACAGCCAAATGCACAGCACTTACCTTCCCTCTGTGGGGCTCGGAGGTTTCTTGTGCCTTGCTTTGTCATCACTGCTATTTTTCCTCTCTTTCCCCGTGACCTCTCCATAATAAGTCTTGTTGCCGATGCTCCTGGAGAGATCAGAGGTGTGTCAGCATGACCACTCTGCACCCACAGACAGTGACACTGCAGCTTGCTGGAGAAGGGCTCACAGGCTGTGTGCTGCTGGAGTAACTCTTCTAGAGTCCACTCAAGCCACTGAGGCAGAGGCCAGCTTAGAAGTTCCGTGGCTGGTTATAACAGCAGGACACCTTCTTAACCCAGGACTTTAGCCCTCTAAAAGGCCAGCTCAGTAGACAAACTCCAAAGCATAAGGATGAAAACCAGAAAGCAAAGCAGTTGTCAAGAATCCCAACAAGCACCTTCTTTGTCAGGTCATAGACATACCGGTCTATGTCAACACACATGACAATATCCAGGATGACTGCTCTCAGTTAGCTGCCTCCCTAACTAAAATACTTCTCCTTGGGAATGAATTACAGGGTCACAGATTCCATAAGGAAACAGCCCTTAACATAGATTTTGGCTGGCCAATTGGCAAAAGACTGTTTTTCTTCCTATTCAGCCCATATGGAAGTCTTTCTCAAAGAGCTGATCCCATTTGCCATGGTCAGTTCTGAAGCTGTGCCCCCAATATCTGCTCACAGGGGGATCTGAACAGGACCAAACCAAACATTTTTTAAGCCAAGAGCTTAATTTATTCCTTAGTGAGTCATTTCGGTACAAGCTTGGTTGCCCTCTGCTTCCTCTGTTATACAGAGAGAATGACTTCAGCACCTCCAACAGTCAAGTCAACCTGTCTGATGGTTGGAGTTGATGCTGCTCCTCCATTGACAGTATGGAGAACCTGGAACAACAAGGAGCTTTTTGGACACCACAGCCAGTTAGGCAAGACAGCTATCATCTGCCAGTGTTGCAGAAATTTTAATTGGAAAGGTTTCTGAGGGCTAGGAGGGATTTTTTTTTTTTTCCAGATCAAAGATAAAAGAGAAGAAGGAATTTGATAAAAGACACTGAGATGGGAAATAGAATCATTTTCTTCCGTACGTACAATGAGGGGTTGAATCTTAGCACCCTGTCATCATAGAATGGTGATGGATTGGAATGGACCTCTGGGGACCATCTCATCCAACCCCCTTTCTCCAGCAGGATCACCCAGAGCAGGGTGCCCAGGAGGGTTTGGAATCTCTCCAGAGAAGGAGGCTCCACAACCTCTCTGGGCAGCCTGTTCCAGTGCTCCATCACCATCATCCAGAGGGATTTTCTCTGTGCTTTGGGGCCATGACCAGTCTGAGATGGAGCACAGTGTGTGTGTGGTTTTATTTTTCCTACAGAAATGCAAAACCACCTTGATACAGCCCTACTAGCTACTTGTTGAAATCTCAGAGAGCAAACTGTGGGATGGGAGAACCGTTGTCCATCCAGCATTACTTACTCACATGGTAAAGTTGGAGATGAAGGCTGCAGCTGGGATCTGCATCTCAAAGACCCCCTCGCGTGCCTCGGAGCCGCTGTTGACCATGGTGCACGACACCGTGGTGAAAGCATACCTGGAGATGATGGTGGATTTCACAGAGAACTCAGACATCCGAGGCCTGGTCTCCTGCAGGGATCCAAAGGTTACCTGTTAATACCCACAGCTGTGTCCTAAATTACACCCTTCAGCTCTATTTGAGAAGATCAGGATTAGTCCTTTATGGCCTGGGAAGAGAAGCCCAAACTATGTCCCCATAAGGTTCAGAACTGATGTCAGAGGAACTGCCCCATGGAATGTGCACAGATGTGAGACCTCTTGAAAAACTAAAATCCTTGTGCATGGAACAGCATCTTCAAGTGCATATTATCAGATTCACAAGTTATGTAAACAGAAAAAATGCTGTCAATGGAGTTGACCGAGTCCTCCTCTGATAGGAATCCATTCTGGAGCTCTCAGGCAATGGACAGAAGAAATTGAATAAGAAACACTGACACTGTGACATCTCAAGTAAAATATTTTAAGCCTTTTTAGCCCACACTGGATTCTTTCCAGCAGAGAAGCAAGAGAGACTGCAGTGAATGACACACGATGTAGCAATGGAAGCTGAAAGCCAGTTTCTGCTTCTCTGGAATGTGTTTTCGTGCACAAGTGCTGGGTTAGAGCATTTCTCTAGACTAATGTGTTTTTTGACATCAATGTCTCCATGGAGCTCAACAGTTTTCTTCCTGGAAGACTTCAGTGTATTTAACTATAAGCAGCCCATGTGAAAAAAATTCTCTGTGTTGCCTTGAACAGCCAAAGACTGAACCCTTAAAAGCAGAAGGAAACTGGAGTAAGATCCATGGCATATACAGAGCAACTCCCCTAAGCCAAACACATCAAGATTCTTCCTATTGAGGTTAATAAAAACCCACAGTCACATAAGACTTGTGAAGACAAGAACATGATCTTCAGCTGCACTTCCAGGATTTTTTCTTTCTGAGCAAAAATAATTGTAATGAATTGCTTAACAAAGGGAGGGAGTGTTTATGTGAGCAAGTATGAAACAGGAATCATTCTGCAGCAGCTGATGGCATCAGAAGTAGTAATATGTGAGCATCCAACTAACCAAGAGGCTGGGCTAGTGAATTCTGGGCAACCAGAAGAATGAGGATCCACTGGAAACAAACACAAAGCTGTCAATAGACTTGGAACAAAGCCCCACCTGCCCACACTTCCAAGGCTTGGAGAGACTCTGATAAATGCATCTTAAATGAACCTAAAGATGACAAGCCTCTTTAACAGCTGGAGATTGTGTGATGTGCTCTGTGTGCAGGTACATCCTGCTTAGCACAGGCTCAGCTCATAGGAGCACAATGGCAAGGAATCAGCACTTCTAGGGTGTGATTCCTCCCACGGGTTCCAGACAGCTCAGTGTGATGGATTTAGACTAGAAAACATCTTCTCTGATCTAATGTCCACCCCTTAGGCCACTGGTGGCTGTTACTCAATCACTCTTGCTTAGAACTAGATCCTGCTGCTCTTGAGACTCTCTCTGATACATAGGCATGGATTTGCAGTCTCATTATCCTGAAGTTGGAGAGGGTGGAGAGTTTTGGTCAGAAGCAATGTTGTAGGAACATTTCCAGATATAACGAGCTGATGTTCAAGTCTTCTGTATCACTGATTGCCTGGGGCATAGCAGGAGATACAGAGGATTAAATAACATAAGTAAAAGAAAGGAAAACTACAGTAAATTCTCTGTCTCCAGATCTTCTGCATCCACTCCCATGTTCTGCATTTCATCATAGGCTGTGGCTTCAAACATAGCTGACAGCTCAACAGTAAAAGAGGATCAAGCCCTTTGCCTTTTACCTGAGATACAAGTGGTTGTGTGCAGTGACAGATCTGACAGTGATGGATTCACCTGGAGTCAAAAAGTCTTTAGAAGATGATAAAGGACATGGGCTTGCCCATGTTATGGTGAGAGCAAAGGAATGATTGTACTGAGTGAGGACAAAAGCAGTTCTGGCCCTGTGGCCTATCACTGGCAGAGATCAATAGTACATGATTAGAGAAGAATGTAAAAATCAGTCCAGCCTGCACTGATACTGCCCAGAAATAGTCTCCCTCAGTAGTTTGTGGCTGAAGGAACTCCTGAGCCAAGGGTGATATTTTCGTGCTTAGTAAACCTCTGTGGTTTTTGAACCCAGGTAAAATTTCAGGATCTACATCTTTTAGCAAGGAGCACAACAGCTTCATGATATTTTATGTGAAGAACCACATCACTTCAGGTTTTTTGCCAAATCTGCTATTTGCTGGCTTCAGCATCTCTCTCTAACCCACTGAACAAGCTCACAGACTGAGGAATGGCAAAAACAAATTAAAAACCAGGCATTTAACACCTTTGCCACTTGCTGGTGGTTAGGAGTTGCTGCTGGAGGAAGCAAGCACTGAGCAAGGACATCACATACAACTGAGGATGAAAGAACTGATTCATCCTCCCAACCCTGGATTGGATCTGCCATTCCTTGTGTACAGAAAATGCAAATAGTGGAGGCAAAGGCAGCTTCCAAACAGGTTGCTAGGTCAAGGCCTGGAGAGCAGCCCAAGATCCAGCCTGGGATTCTTGTGTGTTCCCTGGAGCTCTTGCACAATCCATCAGTGCCTGATGCTCTGACTTACAGCTGTGCATATGCCTGGTTGTTTTCTCCACTGTTTATTAAAGCCTTCAGAAGATGAGAGGCAGCACAAAGGGGGGAAAAAAAAAAAAAAACAAAAAAAAACCACACAAACAAAGCATTTGTTTAATGTTATTATTACTGTGATTCATTATCGCTATTAAAAATAAAGCCAGGGGACCCCAGGGCAGCAGATTAGCACCCTGCTGGGAGGCAGGTTGGCTGGGAAGGTGTCCTGGTTACGATGATGAACTGGGAGCTGAAGTTTTCCTGCCAAACAAACGATTTTTATGCTTGTTTACATCAAATGTTTGGAAAGACAGGAGAGAGCTGAGGATAAATTAAATACACTCCATGTTTTTTACCTTTATCCATTGCTTTCATCAAAACAAATCGGCCGTGTCTCAGATTAGAAGTAATAAACTGGTAATAAACCCAAGAGTTGCTCTCCTCTGGGCTGTTGATTCAAATCTGCCAAGATCAAACGTACCAGAAGCTATAAACATGGGATGGCTGCTCAGTGTGTGAAATGAATTCCTCCAGTTCTCAACTGGGAAGTTGCCCTTCCTCAGAAAAAAAAAAAAAAAACAGGGAAAAAAAAACCTGTCCATGAAGAGCAATTTCACTGGCTGCCTCTTCAGCCAACGTTTTATTCTAAGCCATGCAACTTCCAGTGCAGCAACACAGCCAGATCTCACAGGTTTGCTGCACATCTAAAGCTGAGGCTCCTGTGCTGAAAAAAAAAAAAGGTACTGGCTGCCTGGTCTCCTTCCTTTCCTCAGTAAATTTCCAAGAGAGAACAACAAAGATCTTCAAATTTCAAAGCAAACTCTCCCTTTCTCTTCAAATCCCATGAGATTTCATCAGGCTCACGTTCACTGGTTAAGGTTTGTAATATTGGATGTTCCCTATCCAAACCTGGGGTTGAGAAGATGGGTGGGGAAGTGTTAGAACCTGTACCTGTTGCACTGATCAAAATGAAGGTTTTTTCTACCCAGAATCTCACCCAACCCTCACCCATAGACACAGTCCACTCCTGGGCAGGCAGCTGCACACAGACATATAGGCACAGAGCAAATGCAATTCCCATGAGGTAAAATAAAGACCCAGAGTGATACGTACCAGCCTCTGCAAAAATTTGGCCTGTCTTGGAACACGGCGTGCAACCTGTAAAGAGTTAAAGGAGTTAATGGAGCCTAGTCAAGGCAGAGGAGACGTGTCCCTTGTTTAAATCCAGACACAGCTTCTTCTGACTGATCACCTGTGGTCAGGTTCAAACGTTCCCCTGGTTAAAAATTAAAACCTAAATCTCTTCTATATTAACAGACCCATAGATCAAAGCTCAGCAGTGGAATGTGGCTCTCGCAGGAGAGGTGATGTGAAAACACATCAGCTGTGTGTTTTCAAATGCTACTTGTCAAGAGACCCTCTAGATGAAGACAGGAACTTCAGCCTTTAGCCCTAGCCCTGGGTGCTATGTCTTTGCCCTGGAAGTAAATTCCCTTGTAGCTTTCTATGGAGTCACACAAAGGCAGTGTCACCATCTTTGCCCCATCACATGGTAGAATCATAGAATGGTCTGGGTTTGAAGGCACCTGTAAAGCTCATCTAGTCCAACCCCCCTGCACTGAGCAGGGACAGCCCCAACTAGAGCAGGTTGCTCAGAGCCCCAGCCAACCTCACCTGGGATGGTTCCAGGGATGGGGCAGTGACCACCTCTCTGGGCAACCTGAGCCAATGTCTCACCACCCTCAGGGTCAAAAATTCCTGCCCTAGATCTAGTCCAAATCTCCCTCTTTTAGTTTAAAACCATCACTCTTGTTCCTGTCACAACAGGCCCTGCTAAAAGAGACTGTCCCCATTCTTCTCATAGGCCCCCCTTAGGTACTGAAAGGCCACCAGGAGGTGCCCCTGGAGCCTTCTTTTTTCCAGGCTGAACAGCCCCAACTCTCTCAGCCTGGCCTCCCAACCAACATGTTCAATCCCTCTGATCTTTTTTGTGATCTACCACACACGATGAGAAGGGCTGCTGAATGTCCCACAAAGCTCATCAAATGCCATGCAGGACCCATCTACATCTTCAGGTAAGTAACCTCCAAAGCCCATTCCTCAGTTCAGATGTGGTCTTCATCAGTGCAAGAGCACTCAGGAGCCATCTGGGTTGCAGATATTTTGCAGGGACAAGGCTGAGGACACAAGCCCTGTCACCTGGAGTTGTCCCAGCTCAGCACGGCTTCGAGCTCAAGCAGTGACCAGGTTAACACCTACCACTCCTGTGCTGGGGCTTGGCAAGCATCACCCCATTCTGCTGCACGTGTGGACCTGCCCCAAAGGAGGACTCGTGTAAAGGAACGTTACATCACCAGCTTTTTTGATACTACCTCAACAGCTGATCTGGTGCCTAAAAACTCTCCACAGGCACTCTGGAGTCATTGCACAGTGACAGAAAAGCACTTGTCAGGTGCCAAAATGGAATAAAGAGATTTAAGCTCAGCCACAGATTTTATTATGAAATGAAGTGCTTCACCTATGACAACACAGTCATGCTTTTTGTATCACCCTTCACCCCAACAATCCCTCTGACTTCTTCCTTGCACGTGGTGTAAATCTCAGCTTAGCAACATCTCCAAATCAAATCCCTCTTCAAAACACAGAGTACAAGTCTCTTGTCAGTGAGGGAAGCCAAGTGACTTCTTAAAACGTCGGTGAAACTCCAGAGAGCAGAGGAATGCAATGGTATTTTTTTACCTGATTTGCCCTTTCTGTTGATTTACACTGAAATAACAGCAGTCCTTGCCAAATAAATTATTTTATATCATGCATCGAAAAGCTCAGAAAAGCCCAATGGAAAAATTAAAGTCTCCTCCACTAGGAGCTTTAGTATTTCTGTCTGGATTATTTTAACCAACATCTCGTAAAATTAAGGCCAAAGGAAAACAGCTCCCTTGGGAAATTGGAAAGGAGAGGGAGAGGGAGAGGGAGAGGGAGAGGAGAAATTCTCTCTGGTTTAAATTTTGGAAGAAACTTTCTGTGTAAGTCTGTTATCTGAGGCAAGTAAAGCACCTCAGGAGTCTGCTGGAGAGGCTGCAGAGCCTCCATCACTGTGGGTTCTTCAGCACAAGCCAGACAAACATCTATGAAGTTGGTCCTGCTGGAGTAGAGGCTGGGATGAGAGATCAGCACTCCTCAGTACTTTTTTCACTAAAGGATTACCTCTGGGGACAAATGCACCTGTCATCCTGTATGGCGTGGTCACGATGGTTTTTACTGATTAATGGGTGAAACTGGAAATGTGGTCACTGGTTTTATCTTTCCTCACCACTCACCCGTTTTGTTTGCTTGTTTATTTGCATAAGAAGGCTTTGTGTGACCTGGCTTCTTCAAAAGCCACCTTCTAAAGTCTTGAGGATAACAAGTAGACATCAGTGAGTAGCTAAGGACCACCAGTTAACAGCATTCTGTCTGCTAGGACTTCATGTCTACTGCCAGAACACTATTCTCAGGTTTATGATACTGATCAGTCCACTGAGTTGTTTGGGATCAGCCAGCTTCACCAGCATCATCAAATGGAACTGTGTCCAAGTTACCACCAACCTTTAGCTTTAAAGCCTTCCAAAGCACTCATTAAAGCCCATTAAATGTTGGTGGTGACCCCAGAGCTGTTGCCACCTGCCAGACTTTGCCTGGTACACAGGGAAGAAGCTGGGCAGTAGCAACTCAACTACCTGTGAAGAGCTGTCCAGAACTACCTCCAGTTGCAACCAGCAACCTTATCAACTACCTTAGCAGAGTGATCCACCCCTGGAGAAGTCAATAAGCAATCCACACTCATTGCAAATACCACGATCCTGCAAAGACTGTGTCTGCTCTTGCCTTTGTGTAGGAAGATCCTCCCAGGACGTTACAGTTAGAGACAGCCCTGCACACCCTCCTGGATCTGTTGGAGATTTGTTTCTAGTGTAGTACCTCGATCTGGGGAAGCACTTGACTGTTCTTAACTTGGCTCTTGGGATCAATGAAGACAGACAGATGTCTTCTTCTAGACCTGGTTGTCCCAGAGAACTAGGTCACCACCTCACTGCTTTTCTGTTGGAAGTTACTACTGCCACTGATCCGCCTGCAGCACAGCTCCTGTAAAAACACCCTAATTTGCCACCAACAAGATCAGCCAGATTATTTCAACACTGCGAGCCAGCTGCTTGAGCTTTGCAGCTGATTTTCTCCCTAAAGCAGCCTAAGTGATTGCTCCCAGATCCACCACTCCCCTGGCAGGACACTGGTGAAGACATTCTCTCCCACTTGCACAGGTGGGTTTGCAAGACCAGGTAGGTTTGTGGCTGAATTCCACAACGAGGAATGTGTGTTCACAGTAATCAAGACTGACAATAAAGCTTCTGAGATCCCTGTCGTGGTGAGACATGGGCACTTCTGGAGAGAGATTCTTCCCATTTTAGGTGGGATGAGCGACTGAACGACCAGCTCTGAGGCAGGTACAGACATATATGAAGAGTTTCACTCTTTCTGCTTACTGTATGGCAGAAGATGCCATTCCCAGGCATTCCCTGTTAATAGACATGCTAGGGTACCCCACCTGGCCTCCAGCAGGGGACAGGTCTTCCATAGGTGCTGCTTCCTATCTGCCAGTCCCACAGAGGTGTCTCAGATACTACAGAACCTCTCAACCTGATCAAATTTACATGACTGATTGATGCCCTAGGTGACCCAAAATCCTGGGCTGTATGCTATGGACTTCAAGGGTATGAGCACAGATCTGAAGCTCAGCCTTTTAAATCACAGCCTCCCAAACCACCACCCAAACTCTCTTGCTAACTTGCAAAAAGCTCGTTGCTCTTTCAGTCCCATTTCCCAGGAAAATCTAAGCCACACATTAACACATCTTAACAGCCCCCAGTTGCAGAACAGATTTCCTTTTTTCCTCTCCTGCTCAAGAAGCATTTTACCCGCTGAAACGTGTTTCATTTCAAAGCATGAGTTAAAAATCAAGCCGGGTAAGAGCGAGCCCATAGGCAGAAAATCTTCCCTCGGAGGCTGAAACGCTCTGGCTGACTCAGCCTGGCCCAGGGCCAGGACCCTGCGTTAACTCCCTGTCCCTGCAGAACGCCTCCTCACCCAGCCGTGGAGATGCCAGCTCTGAACCCCTCTCCTGGCAGCACCCCCCATGGCAGGAGGGTGCCCGTGCTCTCCTGGCTTAGCACCTCCAGCAATTACCTTCCTCCTTCGTCCCAGCCTCCCACGGAGCTGAGCTGAGCTGCCACCACAGCCACGCTGTGGGGACAGAAGTGACAAACGTGGCTTTAGCAGGCTTGCCCTGCGTGCCCATGCTGATGGTTAAGAGGGGACAAGCCAGCCCAACCCACCAGATGCTCCTGAGCGACCACCTCAAAACCTACTTGCTCCATGATGCTGTAGTCTGCCAGAAGCTGCTCCTCCAGGTACCTCGCCATCAGCTCCGAGTCGGGCTGCCCTGAGGAGGTGGAGAAGCCCCAGCAGAGCCACAGCCAGAGGATCATGGTGGAAGGGGAGCTCTGGCTGGGGCTCCTGCCCCGCAGGTGGAAGTCCCACTGCCTGCAGCGGCCGCCTGCGAGGAGGCTGACAGCAGACAGAACGACCCACCCTCTTCTCCTCCTTCCCAGCTTGGGACCAGCCCCTTTTCCACTCAGGGCAGCTCCCCGTGCTGCGGGGGATCCTTGCAGGGTTTCCAGCCCACGGCTCTTCTCCTCAGCCAGGGGTCTCCTGGACCACCAGCCAGTGCCACCGCCCTCACCACCACCCTCTGGCCTCCTGCAGTGGAGACGGGGGGTGTTGGGGGTCCCTGAGGTGCTGCTGCTTGTCACTGTGGCCCTCAGCAGGGGGAAGGCTGGGCAGACATCTCCTGCAGCTGGCTGGGCACGGAGGCAGAGCCCGAGGTGACTGCTGTCAGTGGGAGCTGGCAGGACTCTCCGAGCTGCCAGCGTGTCTCCTCGTGGGGCCACCCCTGGCAGTGGGCACGCCTGGAGGCCTTGCACCACTGTCCGTGTTCAAAAGCACCTTCCTGCCCACTGCCACAAGGCAAGGACATGCCTCGAGGCTGGGGCTTTACCCAAGGAGGTAAACCCCCCCGTTTCACCCTCTCTGAAAGGGCAGCTT
>NW_008615795.1:1743-6731 GCF_000691845.1 Merops nubicus | reverse complement strand
GGGCCCACCATCCCAGAGCAGGGCAGGGCTCCCTCCACACCCTCCCCTTGGCACCTCGCCGGGCAGCCAGGTGCTGCCTCCCCAGCAGCAAAGACAGGCAGGATCTGTACTTTCACCCCCTCTGTTATCATCTGGACTCTGCTTCTCGACAGGGCCCAGTGGGGCTGAGCCTCCTGCTCTTCCCTCTGTTTCCCAGAGGCAGAGCCCTCTCCTCCCAACCAGCCCGGGGCAAATGGGGGCAGGGGGATGTTGCTGCAGGCACGGCTGTGCCAGCTGGCACGGGCCTGGCACGTCCTATCCTCGGGCATCCAGCAACCTGCATCTGCAGCACCCACCTCATCCCAAATCAGATACATTCACTACTTCACTTTCCTGTGCCATCAGTAACTGCTTAAATCCAGCAGACCCAAGTTGCCTGTTTGTTTGTTTTGTTTTGTTTTGTTTTTTTCAGGTGCTATGTCTGCATGTAAAAACCTGCCAGGATTCACAACACAGCATTTTCATTTTCCTTTCTAGCTCTTGATCATCAGGAGCTGAAGCTGTTTTGCTCCAGCTCCAGCCCATGGCAGTGACACTCCAGTGAGTGGCTTCATCCTTTTCCAGCCTCACTGGAATGTTCAAACACACCTTTCAGCTACCAGAGTTTCTTTCTGGATAGACACGTGGGCACCCACCTGAAAGCATATGGCCACTAAGAACATCTGTCTTGGGAATATTAAGTCCTCCAAATCTAGCCTGTGTAATGGAGGAGCAGGACAAGGCATGCTCCCCATCCAGGAGGAATGAGGGGAGATGGAGTCATGGGAAGGGACAGCAATTCCAACACCTTTGGAACACCCTTTTAGCAAATCCATGGCTCAGATTTAGAGTGAGACCACACCATGTGCACACACCAGCCCATTCTGGCATTGCCAACACTAGGGAAGGAACCAAAAGCCTGGCCAGCCCCTCTTCCAGTGGGACCAGCACACCACTGGAAGGTACAAAGGCCCCTGGAGTGGCCACATGCCCAGTGGGAGCTGCAGAGCTGGGCAGCACTGCTGGGAATGACAAAGGTATTCCATGGCTGGAGAGGAGGAGCTGGTGGGAGGAAGCTGGAGGGAAGCTAGCACTGAATGCTTCAGGCCCCTAGAGACATCCCAGATGGCTGCTGAGCTGACCTGGTCTCTGCCAGAAGACAGCCAAGGCATTCTCCTCAGCTCCTCACTGTTTCAAAGGGAGATGGAAGAAGGCTCAGCCATCCAGCTGGGGATCAAGAAAGACTTCAAAGCAATGGTTCAGGCTGAGACCTGGTTCAAGGACACACAAAATATCACTGATGCATTTTTCACCTGAGTCATTTGTTTCAGTTCCTACATGTCATGTCTAGCTCAGACACAGAGGAGCACTGAAGTACCACAAGAAGAGCTGCAGCCTCCTGTGCCCTCACTGCTGACATTAGGGTGGGCTGCTCCTCAACCTGCTTCGTCCGTATTTCACTAGCCAAGGGGCATGGAAGAATAAAAGTCTTGCAGTATATGCTTAGAAATTCTGGAAACAAGCATTGAAAACAATATATATAGTGTGATTTTCCTGCTGGTTTGGAAAACTCAGAGGACACCCAGGCACCCCTGTAAATGCAAGTCAGAACTGCTCTCCTAACCCTAGAGGCAATGGTCATTCCTGGGCAGGAAGGGTAGATATTTCCCACTTTGAAATAACCATTGAGCTGTCAGGAGGCATTTGGAAAAACACCCAAATCCTACTGGCTGTCACTCTTTTCTTCCTGATCAGTATTGAGCTTGTTTCTACAGCCTCTCTGCTTCTCCCCTGGCACAGAGGGGCAGAGTACATCAAAACAGTGAGACAGTGCAAAGAGACTGCAATAAAGCTGATCCTAGGCAGACCAGGTGAAAGGATTCAGACCACAACAGGACCCCAGAGCAGGTACAGGACAACCAACAGGCATGAAAGAATAAGCTGGGAAAAGCATTGCCCTTCCCAAGGTGGTTAGGAGCCCCCAGTTCTGCTCATGGTCTCCTCAGCAAGGGCACGTAAGGACACAGCATGGAGCTAAATAACACCAAGGTGTGTTTGGGTGTGTTTCAGATCTTGTTAAGTTTGGTGAGTGAACATTAAGCCCCAGGTCCTGATGCTCACATTATCCTCTCTTCCTCCTCCTTGGAATAAGGTCTCCTGATTCTGAGGGGAACGTGAGGATGCTGCTGGAGACCAAGATGAGCAGTTACTCAGGTATGTTCACATTAGACATGTTTAATGCTGATTTTTGCCAGCTTAGCAAGATGAGCAGCTGGTTTTTGGGTGGGAGCTCAGCAAATTAAATTTCCTGGCATGCCTGGGGCCAGCATGAGCATGGAGAGAGGCAGGATCCCCCAGCTGAGCTTCAGCACACATCTCACCTGGAATGGATCGTGTTGGATCAAGGAATGAATCTGTTGACACACACACATGTGCACATTGGTGATGCTCCTTCACACATCCACGTCCTCCTGGTTTTCCATGCAAAGCTCATGGGTAGGACTTCTTCATTTCCTCCATACCAGTTAAATAAACCCTGCAGGGAGAGTTGAAACTAAAGAAAATGTTGGCACCTTCTAGCTCAAGAGGAGGGGTTTCCAGATTCCAGACTGAAGCTGAAGGAACAAGACCAGAGATTCGTTTGGTCATAACATCAGTGCCATGGCCTCATGGATTCCTAAATTAAAGATTTCTCATTCTCTGTTCTCATGACACCAGGCAGTCACCTCATGCAGAGGCACCTACATTAAGTCCCCAACTAGAAGTGTCTGAACCAGGAACTAAATCTACCCAAAGCACTAACAAACTGCAGGTTCTAGTGGCATTCAAAGCCACCAGTTTGATGCAGAAATTGGGAAGAGCTCCAAAGAGTTGCACAGACATAGATAAATAACCAGAGGTAAAATTATTTATGGTGAAGTTCAGGGAATTATATTTTCTTTCAGGTCTTAATCTAAATCATTTCCTCTGAAACATTTGGATAGGACGTGATGGTCCTCACTTCTGACCCTGTTTGGGTGGTGCCTGTGTTCTTGAAAGGTCCTTTTTGGGGTTCCCACTGGCTGCTGATCTCCCTGTTGCCATTAGTTGTGTGCACCTTGGCCCAGCAGAACATTCCAGAACTTCAAAATCTGGTATTGTTCTCAGGAAAAAACACCCAAGGTCTCTGCCAAAGGGCTTTGGTGCTGGAGAGGTCTGATTCTGTCTCTAATTTCAGATAAGAAATTCAATATGGGAAGGGGAAGGTGGTTATCTCATGTGACACAGAAAGTGTGAGTATTTCTCCCGGGGTGCAGGCCAAGTTAACACAATTTAATCATCCTGAGGGATAAACTCTGCCCAGCAGTAACACCAAGTGCTTCAGGGAGGACAGTGCATGAAAAATTCCTTTCAGAGGAATCCTACCCATGAGAGGACAACCCCATGAAACAGCCCAATGGATACATACCACAAGACATAGTATTGAGGTCCTGCCTTCCTCAAGAATTTCTGTGGAAGTTGACCCAACCTGATAGTAAATAGTAGAGCTCTGAGCTTCCTCAGCACTTGTTCCTCCTGTATATTTTCTGTACCTTCTCCACGAGAAATTTCAGCTTTTTGGACTCTTTAGGGCAGGATATTTGAGCAGTTCGTGCCATCTAGTGGTCACACTCATTTCCCAATATTACATTTTTTTAACCAAAAAAAAAAAAATTAAGCCACATTTGGTGGTTATGAAAGGATTGAAGTAAAGGTTACAAAATCGATATTTAAATTAATTCTGTTTTAAAAGATCATTTTAATCTCTTCAGAGCAGCAGTAATTATCTTCCTGGTCCAGGGTCCCAGATCTCTCCAGAACAGCTCTCTTAAGCTCCACATTTCTGGTGAGAAAGGACCAGTCACTCTGAGCTAGGGAGACATGTGCAAATAGAAATCAGCTTAGAATAAAATTCAAGCTATAGTAGATATCATCAACACCACAAAGACTGGGTGCCCCACACCTGCTGTTCTTGCAGTCCTGGATAAGCCCTACAATAGCTCCAACCATACTCATGGAGTAGTTCCTAAGCTAACTTTGAGGTAGGTAATGAATACTGCCAGGACTACAGCCACAGCACTGAGAAAAACCCAGGAAGGGCCTGAGTAAACACTGAGCCTGAGGTATATGGTTAGATATCAGTCCTTTGACTACATGATTTAAAGCCATCCTGGATGTCTTATCATACTCTTTGGGTTGGAAGGGACCTCTAAAAGTCATCTAGTCCAACCCCTGTGCAGTCAGCAGGGACATCTTAAACAAGAGACTACATCTTAGGAAGTTCTTCAGTACAAGGGTGGCAAGACTCTGGAAAAGGACTGCCCAGAGAGGCTGTGGATACCCCCTCTCTTCTGCTTGCCCAACTTAGAAGGAGAGCATCATTAATTGGCAAACCAGAAACCCAAGTCCTCCCTCTACTCTTAAATCAGAACCCAACAATCCAACTTGCCAGACCACTGGAGGGAGGAATGCATCCATACATTCACTCACAACAATGTGCAGAAGGGAGCAAGCTGACTCAGGAACCATGCCATGGTAATGGAACCAGCCAGGCAAGGAGTCCAATTATGCAGTAGTTCCCCAGAGAGAGACTCATCATCTTGCCCCACCATCCCAGGAGCTCCACTTGCTATGAAGAGTCAGGGAACCCAGAATAACCAGAATCCTCAGCCAACCCCACCACAAGCAGAGTCAGCTCTTATGGAGGTGGCTTCTTGTCCCACCTCCAAGTTAATGTGGAAGGTGAGGGCACCTGGTGGTGATCTCCTCATCAGTTCCCACTCAAGACTGAACAGAGCTTAGGTGAAAATCAGGAGGGTCTTTCTTGCCTGGTTGTGGGCATTGTCCATATGCCAACCCTCATTCAGGGCTGGGGGTTTAACCCCAGCACTTCACCCTTTGCTGGCTGTGTTTAAAGCCAGGTTGGATGAGGACTTGAACAACCTAGTCTA
>NW_008615795.1:0-1325 GCF_000691845.1 Merops nubicus | reverse complement strand
TTGCTGGGGCTCCTCTGGCCCCGCTCCAGCAGGTCCCTGGCTCTGCTGTGCTGAGGACTCCAGAGCTGCCCCAGCACTGCAGGGGGGGCTCCCCAGAGCTGGCAGAGGGGCAGGATCCCCTCCCTGCCCTGCTGCCCACCCTGCTGGGGGGGCACCCCGGGCTGTTGGGGGCTCCTGGCCAGCTTCTCACCCCAAGCACCCCCAGGGCCTTCTCCCCAGGGCTGCTCTCCATTTCTGTGCCACAGGGCTGTAAGCCAACCTCCTGTCTGAAGCAGCGTGGCTGGGATGTGATGCTGAGGTTCCCTGGTACCCCAAACGCCTGCAATGGTGGTAGATGCAGAGCAGCTCAGGCCAGTAGGTAGGAGACATTTGATGAAGCACAGATGTCCCCAAAGATGGTGTCCTGCTCTGAGTTCTCTGCCTGCACTCCCAATATTGTACATGGCAGGAATTAGACCCAGCAAGGGCAGGATTCATCTTGTTCTACGGAGTCAGGCACCATATGGTCAGGAAAAATCTCGTTATTTTCATGGACTAAGAAGGGAGACAACTATGTACAGTAGGGCCATCCTGTTCCTCATTATGCTACTCTGGTCAGCAGCTATCTGAATATGAGCCAGCAGTGTGCCCAGGTGGCCAAGAAGGCCACCAGCATCCTGGCTTGGATCAGAAATAGTGTGGCCAGCAGGACTAGGGTATTAAGTGTCCTTGTACTCAACACTGGGGAGGACACACCTCAAATACTGGGTTCAGTTTTGGGCCCCTCACTCCAAGAAGGACACTGAGGAGCTGCAGTGTGTCCAAAGAAGGGCAACAAAGCTGATGAAGGGCCTAGAGAAAAAGGCCTGTGAGGAGCAGCTGAAAGACCTGGGGTTGCTGAACCTGGAGAAAAAGAAGCTCAGGGGAGACCTTCTTGTGCTCTACAGCTCCCTGACAGGAGGCTGGAGCCAGCTGAGGGTCAGTCTCTTCTCCCAAGTAACAAGTGATAGGACAAGAGGAAACGGCCTCAAGTTGCACCAAGGGAGGTTTAGGTTTCTTCCTAAAATTTCTTCCCTGGAAGGTTTGTCAGGCAGTGGGTGAGTCCCCATCCCTGGAGGGGTTTCAAAGCTGTGTAGATGTGCTGAGGGACATGGGTCAGTGGGGACCTGGCAGTGCTGGGATGATGGTTGGACTTGATGACCTTAAAGTAAGAAATCTCTTACTGAAACATTGAAATGTAGCACAACATAGGGTAAGACAGTATAATAAATACAATATGGTGAATATGGGATGGTTAATTCAATATTGTTAATATGTAGGCCATGTAATATAAATATAAAATAATT
>NW_008615794.1:0-31744 GCF_000691845.1 Merops nubicus | reverse complement strand
AACCCTCGGATCCCACTTCTGACACATTCCTAGCAATAAAAAAAAAAATAATAATTTTATCTTAAAGCTTGATTTACACAAAATAGAAACTTTTTCTATTGCAGTGTAGGCCATTTATGTTGATCTATTCTAGAAAGTAAGATATTGAGGCAGATGACTACTATCTGCTTCTTAGTTACATGTTCACAACAAAACCACAACATGACAAAACCAATTTATGTCTCTGATCTCTATCTGAAAACTGTGACAATTTTAATCAAAACACACAACAATATCATAGACAAGATCAACCGTGCTAGTCATGTTCTTTTAAAGACTTAACATAAGACTTCTGTATTTCTTTCTGTATTTGAAAAAGAATACTTTCCTTTTCTATTTCAGTTTATCTTTTTGTAACTGCTCTGTTTTCAGACAGCTCAAGATTATCAAGGAGTCTTAAGAATAATTAAAAGGAAAGGGAGAATGATTAAAATGGAGTGGTTGAGTTTACCAATTCCAAAGCATGAAACAAATTGGAACAACCGATTCCACAGCATGAAAACTCAACATGAGCCATGAAAGACAAAGATGCTGTCTGTGATGCAGGAAGTCCCCAGACTGTAAGCTAGGAAGGCCTGGGTGACCCTAGCTGGGAATTGTGCTAAGGAAGTTCGCTGCGCTTTCATATTCTTGTTTTTTAAAAGCATACTGGTTGCTGATGGGGGTGTAAAATTCATCTAGGAATGATCTGAAACTGGAACGGCTATTCCCTGATAGCTTCTCCCTTGAATAGTCACACTCCAGACAGAGGCATGTTTTGTTCCTGGCCTATTTCAGTCTCTCCATGAGCAGTTGCTCCAGGAGACATCATATGCACAGACAAGCCTACAATTCTCATCTGCCACACCACCATATGGGATTGCCAAATAAACACAGCAGGACTGCTCATATATGTGATACAGCCACATAAATTGTGCCCTTGCACTCAGAAAGGACCCCTGAATGTTAACATTTAAAACAAATACCACTATGCAAGTACAAAAACACTCCCACCATATTTCTTTCAACTTTTTGTCCACAGATTCAGTAAGGATTTGTCTGACTATAAGAATAACAACTTTAGTTTTCTAAAGCACTGAATAAGTCATTTTAATTACATTGTTCTTCCTAATATCACCAGTACCTGACAATGTATTGGCTGTTTCTATAGAAACCAGAAGTGCAAGTAACTTCACCAATCTCTGCAGCCTTTTTTTCATATTTATATGCTATCCAGAGACAAATTCATTAAGTCTCCTAAATACATGCTACTTAAAATGTCTGCATCTCATCTGAAAGAAATTGCAAGAGAATGTTTCCAAGGAAACAAATACACTGCACTTGCACTCTAAATTTATTAATTTTTTTTTTTTTAACTGTGCTTTAATGACTTAGTCTTATTTCTTTATAAACTCAAGTATGGAGAAATAGCTCAACACAAAGAGCATCTCTTTCATTTTTTCTTTTTAAATGTAAAGCTATAGATGATATCTGCAAATTTGTAACTAAACAATGTTCAGAGTAATAAACCAAGATGGGATGGGGAAAGAGAACCATTGTTGTTACTATGCCTTGGCCTCTGCTAATAACAAAAATTCTGCAGTACATTTCTAGTCTGATTTTAAAAGCTCACCATTTTCCAAGTTAATTTATTCTATATCTTCCAAGACCTCAATATCAAAAATGGGAATTGTGTAAATCTTCAAACCTAAGTTTTTCTTAAATTTGCTTATCTCTCCAACAGACTGACTTTGTATTCACCTTTTTTGAAGTCTTATGTCCTCACAATTTTTTTTTATTAATCCCCAAAGGCTGTAATTTTGTATTCATTTTTACTCTTCCCATTTCTAACAAGCCATTGCTATTTTTCCTGTATGATATTCTACTCCAGGATTCTGGAGAATGGAGATCTCCATTATTCCTATATCTGTAACTAATCTTTCCATCTTTCCTTCAAAGTCTCTTCTGTGGCTTTGTCACATCATACTACTTGGTCTTCTCTGCCTGATGACTTTCCTCTCTTTCTTGGTTAACATAAGCAAAGGATCTGCATTTATAGAGGTCTATGAGCTTCAAATACTGCTTAAAGACAAGAGCTACAGCTCTGTTGCCTTCCATTTATTCCCTCTCCAGATTGCTGCATGATGCTGCATCAGGACTTGCTGTTGACTGGTATAGCAGATATCTCTTGCCAAAGCTCCAATGGGCCTCAGTGGTTTGAGACACAGAACATATGAACATCAGCAGACAAGAGATCAAAAACAATGTACATCCAGCAACTGAAAATATTATTGCTCTATTTTTAACAGAGACCAAAAAAAGTGTTAGTGATCTTCCTTCCTTTAGAGTTCCTTGCATTTCTTTATGCACATCAAAAAGAATCAGTTCATGTAAGTAAATCTTTTCGATTCAGTTGACACTTCCTAGAATCATAGGCTCGTTCTGGTTGGAAAAGACCAACCAGCCAACCAGATAATCAAGTCCAACCATTAACATAACACTCCTAAATCCACCACTAAACCATGTCCCTAGGCACCTCATCGACATGTCCTTTAAATATCTCCATGGACAGTGATCCATCATCTCCCTGGGCAGCCTGTTCCAGTGCTTGACAACCCTTTTAGTGAAGAAATTTTTCCTAATATTCAACCTTAGCCCCCTCTAGCACACCTTGGGCCATTCCCTCTTGTCCTATCACTTGTTACTTGGGAGAACAGACTGTCCCCTACCTCTCTACAACCTCCTTTCAGGTACCTGTAAAGGATGATAAGGTCTCCTCTGAAGCTCCTTTTCTCCAGGCTAAACAACCTCATTTCCTTCAGCCATTCCTCATAAGACTTGCTCTCTAGACCCTTCACCAGCTTTTTGCCTTTCTTTGGAGATGCTCCAGAACCTCCGTGTCTTCCTTGTAGTGAGGGGCCCAAAACTGAACACAGTATTCAAGCTGCAGCCTCACCAGCGCCAAGTACTGGGGCATAATCACTTCCCTAGTCCTGCTGGCCACTCTGTTTCTGATAGAAGTTAGAATGCACAGTGCTGGGTCATTCACTCATAATATAAGGAACTTTAGCTCCTTTAAAAGTATTACCAGTATAAGACAGTTACAGTCGTGGTCTTGTTCTGAAACTACATCTGGGTAAGCTCAGATACCCAAAATAAAAAGAAAAAATATTAGCTGCAGTCATCTATTCTTTTGTGAATATAATAAAGTCCTTGTTGCTGAGCTAAAGGATACAAAGTCTCAACCGTTTGTTTTCTTTGGTATTTCAAGGAATATTAAAATTTCACGTAAAATAAGTGGTTGTAATATTGTCTCCTGTTTGAAAAGTTAATGTAGATAAGCCAAAATGGAGAGTGACTCTATAATTCAACTGCCTTGTTTTCAACATCTTAAGAAATTCTTCCACAGCTCAGAGAAAGAAAACACTTCTAAAATACATAACTGTCACGAAAGTCTCAGTTTTACTGCACAATTCTTTTTACAAGGCATTTTACAGAGTTTTTCTAGGTTCAGCTCCGAGGTCCAAAAATCCCACAGGGGCTGTTCAATATGTTGCTCTCTCCTTGGTTGACACCACAGAGATTTTTTTGGTTTTTGTTTTTTAAAACACAGCAGCTCACTTCCAAGTTTTCTGATCTTTTCATAAAGTCTCTATAAACATTCTCCAAATGTTTCATAAATTTAATCAATCTGTTATACAGCAATATAAGGTCTCCAGAATAATCTCTTTGCCAGAGAGACAAAACTGGGTTTAACACAAAGACATACCACTATAATAAATCTCTACAAGCTATCTGACTGCCTCTTTTATTCTTCTATTTCAGGCTTTGATTACTTGAATTGTAATTTTTGAGATGCCTGTATACTTTACGTTTCACTGAGCAGTTAACAAGCTGTTCCATCCTTTCATTTTGCTTGAAGTATATTACTTAGCTTTATATTTAAGATTTTAACTCCCTTATTGTTCTTTCATTCTTTATCTTGCTCAATACCCAATGCTACACTTGAAATCATTTTGCTTATTTGCTCAACAGAACATGGATAGCAATAAATGTCTATCAATGTTCCTCTTTGGTTTTTTATATATCTGCCTTTCTGATTAATAGCCTACTGTACATTTCTTACTGTTTTAGTAGCTGAAAGGCTGTCTCAAACCTATCTTCATACATTTTCTCTGGCACTTAAAAATCCAATTTTTATACCACATTCAATACATTATTAAATATTAGTCATTTATGCTCCTGGTAAAAATTAGTTGCTCAGCAAAATCAAAGCAAGATTTCAGAAGTACTAACTTGGAAAAACACCACTATGTCAAGGGTGAGAGCTGAGGGTAGCCACTAGAAGAATGACAGATGCTTTCTCTTAACCCCTCTCCCTTCCCTAAAGGGAAGGAGAATAAGGGAGAGAGACTTACGGATATGAAAACAAAACTAAAGCATCTTTAATGAAAATAATAGCAATAAAATGAAATATATACCAAAACAATATAAAAGCCAACAACCCTGATAGCAATACGTCATCGTCACTACTGATGCTGTGGAGCAGGCACTGGGGAAGTCTCAGACTGGACTCTGGCAGACAGGAACCTGATTCAGGAGCTGGATTCAAGAACATATGGATCAAGATCTAAGGCAGAATAGACAGAATCATCCTCAGATGCTAACCATTGAAGAGTTTGACTCTTGTGAGCCCTCAGCTTTATACTGATTATGACATATATAGGATGGAATCCCTTGTTGGTCAGTTTATGGTCACCTGTCCTGCCTGCTCCTCCCTGCAGATGCAGCCTCTTAGTTACTGCACTCACAACATAGTACACAAATTTAGCAGAGACCTTAGTCTGTACAGGAACAAGAGCCTTTCTGCACACCAATCCTTGGTAGTAACTCTATACACCAAGCGTTATCACTGCCAGAAGTAGACAAATGTCTGCAAAACTATGCCCTTAACTTCAGAAAGTGCAATTACTTAGAGGAGCTTTAGCTGAAAAGTAAAATCACCAAACAGAATTCGTTCTGTTCTAACTCAAACCAGGACATGCTATCAGCTACTCTATGTCACTTTCCATCAGCAGAAGGTACCAATGTGCACACTGGCATAAAGCAGCCCATTTCAATCACTGCATGTATTTGTAACTTGACAGTATTCTTGTTATTAGTCATTCCCTCTATCTCTGTGATGCTTAATGCTTTGCTCTGAACTTACACCAAAAATTCCCTCATTTCCTGATATACAGCTATCATTTTGCCTCACACAGTTAAATTTGAGATGTGCAAGCAGATAGCCTGTTAAAACACAGGAGTACCTCCTAAAGAATGACCTCTGAAACTGAATTAACAGCAAATGCTGAAATTGAGTTTTCAATGTGCAATGAGTAACAAGATTCAAGCTCTTGATTTAGGGTGCTCACACTGTTGAGAAAATAGGCTGCAAAGCCTGAAAAGGCTATCGGGAGTGTGACAATGCAAACACAAAAGAATCGTTAGCTCACCCACACATCATTCCAAGCTGAATGGCAGGTTAATACACTTGAAAGAACAGGCAAACCAGGAAAGTCTTGTAATGAATTAGGATGAAAGCACTTGAAAGACATTAAGGTTGTTTTCATCAAAACCGAAACAAAGTGGCCAGAGGCCTCAGACATCTATTTCAGTTAAGAGGAAATGGCACTTGTTAAAACAGGAAAAATTTCAAAATATTTTTGCCCAGACGTTTTATCCAGTCTTGAATATGGCCATACCTGTGTAAGATGGAAAAGCTAGAAAGCATGTTGGTTTTATCTTGTGAATAAAGGTAACAATATAAACTGAAAGCAGAAATAGCTGAAAAATCCATTGAAATCTCCCAAACAAGGGAGGAGCAGACAAGAGATACTGATGATTCACACCTAACCAGCATATGTTCTGTGGCTGAGAGTTCGAAATGTAACCACATTATTTTGCAATACTGACGCATATGTGATACCACTGTGCAAAAAAAGCAGCCATGAGCAATCAAATCAGAGATGCACTCAGTACATGCACACACAGTTCTTCAAATTTTAAAACCAATACAAATGTAGGTGTCTAATAGTTTACACCCATCACTGTGCTACTGCTACCTTAGGCAGAAGAAAAAATAAAATTTTAAAAAAAAAAAAAAAAGGAAAATAGAAGCCCCCTTTCCCTTTCAGAAATCTTTCAGAGCAAAAAGAATAAACCACACTGCTGCTTTAGACAACCACAGTATATACAAAGTTATAGTTTTCAAATGAGCAAACATAGTAAACAAACTAAAAGGATCAATATCTGTTATCACGCTAATCCCAAGCCTTGCATTTTCTAAGGTGGTTGGCACTGCTCATTACTAAAATTAATATTACTCATGTGTTACTTAATTGGGAAGTTTTTCAACTGGTTAAGTTCCACGTGAAAATAATTGTTCCCCAAGGAACAAAGCAAGTAACTGCTTCTAAAAACTTCCAAACAGAACCCAGTACAGGATCTGTACAAAAGAAACAGGCTGAGTTTTTTTGTTTTACCAAGCCTAAAATCCTTCTTATTTTACCTTCCAGAATACACATTCATTCACTTATTTATTCTCCTGGAAAGTAAATTATTTCCTTTCATGTGGGTGGGATGTTTCCCTTATCTCTTCATTAGCATCAGCTTATGGGAAGAATTACACACAATCCTCCTAAGCACTCAAGTATCCTGCAGGTACAGAGACAACCTTTATATAGCACCCTGGCCACAGAATTCACTGCCTTTTGAGAAATCATGTCATAACACGAGATCAATGTCACAACATGCAACGTTGTGACATATTGCACACAACAGCAATACTCTCAGTCAAAAAAGGAGAAAATCATCATGTAACAATCATGACTACCATCTACTTCAGCAACAGTGCTAGAAGCAGACAGAGAATGGCCCATGAAAAAAAAATTCCACATTGTACCCACTTGTAAAAGGCACCATACCCAGGTCAGTTAGCAAGGAGACAAAAACCATAGTTGGGAAGTAAAGCATAACGATACAATAAAATACTGGTTGAATCTCAAAGATTCAATTCACTCCATAATTAGTAGAAAACAAGAGCACTGTTTTAGACTAAATGTTTAGTCCAGTTAATAAAATGTTAAGCATTAATGTTCCTCTTCTACATAGATATAAACAGGATTTATGGCGTCTTCTCTGTTATCAATATTTTATATTGCCTCCTACTACCTATGAAAGATGTCTAACCATATACCCCTGTTACCATATCCAACATGAGTGACCACGCAGACAGGCACATTTTTGCAACATGCCATTTTGTTACTGTAGAACAGAATCATTTATCATTTTCCACTTGTAGAGACTGGCCACCTTAGACACATGCAAGCCAGAGGTACTGCTGATTTTGGCATGCACATGCTCATCAATCACAGCTGATTTCAAATCTAGAGAAAAAAAAAAACCTTTACAGGATTCTTGGAGATAGTCAAAGATATACACAGGTGTAAAATCCATCACAAAGAAACTACAGGAGGTGAAAGAATGTCTCTTGCTTTGTACAGCTGGACTATGGTTTGACTTTGTGTGTAACTACAATATCATTTACAGTAAAGCTCATTGCACCAAGTCACAAAAATCTCAGAAATTGTCACCTACATCTGCCATCTTCTCTTTGACTAGGATCAAATATCTCAAATTTGAGACTATGGTCAACAATCTTCAAGCCTTAAAAAGATGATAACCCACTTAGCTCTTGCAGTACTTAAGGAGGTTCAGCCTACCTTGACATACAATGGCTTCTCAATGTTAAAAAGGACAGCTAAGTGTTCAGTCTGTGCCTCCTCCCCACAATTAAGGTGTACTGTTATGAGAATCCAAAGAAAGAACAATTGTATTCCCTACTTCATTTGCATGCTGTGAAACCACTGACTGTGATATTTAGGAGAGAAGACTTATGTTTGTCTTCTCCAGTTCCCTTTCAGGAAAAAAAATGTTTCTGTTCTACAGGAAATTTACTGGGCGACTTCTGATCATCTGGAATGAACACCCTTTGAACTAGTACCGTTTCCCATTTATGTGATACATATTTTCATGTTCTGTAAGTTGTCTACACTAACAACAATATACCAGAATCACTTACTCACAACACCAGAATACTTTATACCAGTGCAAGGCTGGGGGAGGTAGGCAACAGTTAGCATGGAAAATCTCAGAACGTTTTTAAAATTTAAGTAAATATTTTTAACATAAGTTCTTCTAATTTTTGCAGTCTAAAACTAGAATCACATAACTGTGCTTTGTAGTTCTTAAACCTTTATCATATCCTTATCAAGGAAAACTAGCCATCATACAAGCATGATGGATGGAATAAATTCAATCACATTTTTTAGAGAGGTTTTCACACTGGCATTATAACTCTGAAACTCACAGTAAATTTATTTTCAGAGTAACCTCAGATTTGGCAGTCTCAGTAAGTAATTAAAAAATTTTTTTTCTTTTAAGAATTTATTCATGTGAGGTAAGCCTGTGGTACAGATCCTACTCAAATTCTTCTCAAACATCACTGACAAACAAATGCAAAGGAACAACTACAACACAGGAACTAGATTAATTCCACAAGAATACTGTTTCTTCAATAGAGCAAGTCTCACAATTATTTCAGAGCTCTAACCCTGTTAGAGTCTTCATACCTGAAATGCATTTGCCTATATCTCTCACCTGTTATTCTTTGTACATCAAAGTCAGAGACAAAGTTTGGATAAGCAATCTTACCTTTTTCAGAACCCTTCTGTCACCCTCAAAAGCAAACAGATGGCTAACTATGATGAGTAGGATCTGCTCACGTAGAAATTCAACGGAAAACAAAGAACTACTCACTCTATAGTCATTGCTACTCTGAGCTGTTCTGTGCATGAGGGTGTCAGCTTGCCTTCCACTGGCAGAGTACAGCTTTGGTCTTACCTGAGCTCTGAACGGCAGCTGGGAGCACACTGGTCTTCGCGGTTCATGATAAACTAAAGGCAGAGGCTATATATGCCTTTCTGTGCCCCTTCATGAATGTAATAATTACTCCAGGCTTCTATACAAAAGGTAGACGCACATAGATCTTGACTCATCTGTAACAGCTTGAAGAGCAAGTTAGCTACACTGCTCCCTAGCAAACAACGGCTTTGCACAATCCTGAAGTGAGCTATGGGCTTAATCTAATTCAACTCTGTTACTCATATTTACATAACAAAACAAACAAACCAAATTTCTTGCATATAATGTTCCTCTTTGTGCTTCAAGGACAAAACAGGTTCGTATGGACAAATGGCAATGTAATCAGTGACAAATACAAAACACTTCAGAATAGCATTTCATGGAAACACCAGTACATATAGCAGCCTAGTAAGGCACAGCACATCAAGGCTAGGAGACTCACTCTAAAAGAGAAAGAGGGGAAAAAAAAAAAAAATCCATTACCTTAGAAGTCCTTAAATCCCAAGCTTTTACTTCTGGGCTGAACCCTCCACAAATGAAAATATTTGACTCTGTAGGATGGAACTTGAGAGCACTGATCCTAAATTCGGTTTTGCTGCTAAATATCTGCTTCCCTAAAATACAGTGAGAAGTAGAGATTAAAAGTTGAGCATAAAATGAAATCAGTTACCTACTTCAACCTATTGTCAAAAATATCTAGGTTATCAAAGGTGAATATACATTTCAAATATCTGGAGCTACTCTGTCTTACTGAAAATAGAAGGCTGAACTCACTAATTTCTATCCATGTGAATTTGCTCCTGCTCATGGGCCTCTGCACCACTGACTGCCTCCCACTGAAAGGGGAGAATAGATGGTTTCCCACATGAAGGAGAGGAGCTCCACTGAAGTCCCAGGTTCAGTCAACATGCAGGACTAAACCTACAAACCTAACAGCTGAATGTTTCCCTGCAGAGAAGCCATAGTCTTTCACTGGGTGGGGTAAGCATAACTACAATGAAATATTTTCTGTACAGAAATACCACATCACAAACTATACTACAGCTCTTGAACTGTTTACTTATCTTTTCATGAAGGTAGGAGTCAATCTTCATCTTGAAAGTAGAAACTAATTTGCATACCATCATATGAAGGCAGTAACTGTTCCCATGGATACAGTGTTCCAAACATTTAATTGCATACACTAATTTCCACTGGATCCTGTGGTTAGTATCAATCGGATTGTCAACACTTTTGAAGGCAACAGAATTAAGCTAGGTTAATTTACAGGACTTTTCCACAGTCCAGTGCTTCTTTTTGTCCTAACAAATTCATCATATTAATTTACATTCACTGAAATGTAAGTTTTGGAACAGCAGCATGGACCAAGATAAATACATATTCCCCATTTCACAATCGCAATTGTGTTTTACATTCTACATATCACATAGAAAGATCTACATTAAATAAAGTTACTGATTTAAGTCATAGTGAAGGCACTACAGATGAAAAAAAGCCAAAACCCCTTAAAATACTGTAACAAAAGCTTCTTAAAATATTCATTAACCTATGTTTTAGCAAGTGAGAGTTGTCTTAAGGTAGGCTTTCTTAACAATTAAAAATAGTTTGAACTAAAACCATTACTGATGGATCTAAATACTTACTGTTAGATGACTATTGAAAAATCACTTCTATAGGTTTTGGTTTATGTTTATTTTGTGATTTGGAGAAAGTTTATTTGATTTCATCATCAATTCCATTTTCCCCATCTGAACTCAACTTACATAGCCAAGAGGCATAGTCAAATTATTTATTTGTTAATTTTAAAGCAGAGAGATATTTTTTACTTCATCACACATGCTCTTCAAGCTAGCAAAGGCAGGGAAAATAGATTGCAGGGAGGATAAGTGAGGGGTGAGTTTTGTAAGGGGTTTTTGTTCCTTGAAAAAAGATTCTCCACTGATTACCCATGCAAGAACTAAAGTGCCTCACTGTTACTACTGAGTGAAAGACTTCATTAAATCTTTAAGTTCCTTCCCTAAAGAGAAAAAAAGTCATAAGGGCAGCAGAGGTTGTCTCTACAAGTCATATACAACAGTGATTATCTCTCACCATGGGAGATTTCAGTAGTCCAACAGCTACAGAAGAAAAAAAAGGCTCCACAAGGAAGGAAGTATTGAAATAATCAGTTATAGGAACAACAAGATATTGCTCTCGTGTACATCACTATCAGACATCATTTCCAGGCTTAGAAAAGCCACATACACATTCATCTTACTGTCGTCCACAGCACATGAAAAATACTGAATTTCCCCATTGTCAAAAATCAGCAAACTTGCAGCCTACATGTACTAATCCTCTCAAACAGCTTTCTAAAGGATGCCTCAAGTCATCACTACTCTTAATAAAGTGTACTGCCCAAATGGCATTAGACATATACATAAGTGATGCAGTGGAACCCCTCATCTAACCTTCTGACAAACATTAATTGTTTAATTTGCTTTACTAAAATATCTTTTTACCTCCACAAAGCTTCTGAAAACTGCTTTTTCTATAATGTCTGTTTTTGCCATTGTGGTCTCTAGCCTAAGACATGAAAAAGTCAGGTAAAACAACCCAAAAAAGATGTGCACTAAATTGAAGATACATTTCATCTGCTAACTACAAGATCTGTTACCTTTTCCACAGAAAGAGTATTGATTTAACTTAATTTGTTACAAATTAGTCCATCTTTCAATCTAATCCCCAACTAATTCCAAGTAATTCAATCATTTGTTCAATATTCTCTCCAGAAACAAAATTTCTCTAATTCCCTCCTCCATCTCTCCTACTTTTAAAGAAAAGTGAACACTGGTTTTGCCCCTTTTCTTGTCTTCTTGAGGCTCTTAGCTATTAAAAAGCTCTCACTGACAGTCACTAATGAAATCACACTGTAATGATCTCAGCACTATGAATTCTACTTTACAGTGTAAGAATAAATAAATAAAATGCATGGAAAAAACCCTGAGCATCTACATTCTTTAACCTCCTTTTTCATATTTTAAGCTGTTACCTTACTGTTTGACACAGATACTAACCGTGCCAGCATTTTGACTGATCTGAGAAGCAATCACAATACATTAATCTTAAAGGCTCAGGCCCTTCCATTAATACTTTGAAATACAACTCTCATTTTCATTCTCTCATCCCCCAAAGCAAAATTCATCCAAGCGTCTCTTTTTGGAAGCTCAGTAAACAGCATTCTGGAGAGTCTGGCTTTATCAGATACTTACATGAATTTCATCCCACTGTCATGTCACAGTAAGTAAGAAAAAGGCTGGAATGAAGAAGAATAAAGCAGCCGCAGCTGATAACATACTCAAAAGGGGAAGGTCACAACATTACAGGAAGAAAACTCTCCTATTGCTAAAATTAAAATTTATCCACAAGAGAAAGAATCTAAGTCAGACTGATTGTCTTACAAATATGCCTGAACACAGAAAAATGAAATATCCTAACAATTATATGACCATATCCCTTATATCCTTCCCTTTTAGGTATTAGGATTGGAGGGCTGAAGTGCTGAGACACATTCTCTACACACTTATGAAACCTCTATCACCCTAAATCCTTCAGTACCTCAAGTTTTGGAAAAACAACCTTCTAAGAGATGGAACAGATCACTGAGGAAGATATGAGGCAAAAAGCTCATGTAATTCAGTATTTTATAACAATGAATTCAACTCTTAGCTCTCTTCTGCAAAAACATTATTTAGTGTATTTTACTGCTATGAGTAGAATTTGCTGCTTTCCAGGCTGTAAATACTCTCTGAAGGAACCTGTGTTTGCTGGAGGCCCTGCTCCACCTTTCTGGAAGTTGGTATTTACAGTTATATGTATTTTTCTCTACAATTATTCAGTTTATTAACATTAAACACTGAGGTTTTGGATGTCTCATTTTATACATTGCAGAAGATGTGCTATGAGCAGAAGGCTCCCATATGGAAAATACAACATAATAGAATACGACACAACAGGTGTAATTCAGCAAGCTTGTACATACCTTTATTGTGTATATATTTATTGCATTTTAGTTCCTAAAGGCAGCATAACAAAGGTTCAACCAACTCAGACCATAGAAAATTATATCTTCTGAAAATATACTTGGCTAACTGAAGGAAAATCCATACCACATATCATTTGCCCATATGAGAGTTTGGTATTCCAAAGCAGAAAAACAAACATTCCTCTCCATCTTTAATTTTCACCATCTCAGTAACAACACCTACTACATCTTTGCAGTATATTTTATATTCTTCAAGTGCTTTAATTCAATTCTTCACTTATTAAAGGCTCACCAGCAACATACAGTGTATGAAAAAAAATCTTTAATAATATCTTGGACACACGTTTCTGCTCCTTTATGCTGCAACCTACTGTGAAACTGCTCAAGTGTGAAATCAGATATTTTAAAGGCTATTTAACATTGTGAATTTTTCACATAACATCAGCACAGTTATTAAGTACAGGCTGTTTCTGTAACTGTGTCTAGTGGTCCTCAGGTTCACACCCCTACCTGCATAATCCCAAAACATTCACTTCCTTACACTAATCTGTACAGAAAAGCAAAGCCTAAAACTTAGAAGGACATGAGAGTAATCTCACTAAGCAGAACAGATTTCCCTGGTGTGTTTACAAAAAGACACGAGACAATATATTTTTTAAAAATCCCATTACAGTCACAGTCTCTCTCAGGCACAGCAGTGAGAAGAACATTAGATTGATCAGACATAATTTGTTCTTAACAGATCGATGTTGGCTGTTCCTTATCCATTGTATCTTGGCGTGCTTACAAATTGCTTTATTATTTTTCCAGAACTAAAGTCACACTGGCTATATATGTTCCCTAATTTTTCCCCCTACATAACACAAGTTTCTGACATGCAGAGATGATGAAAATATTAAGTAATTTTATCTTTTACCCTTGAAAGTGTCCCCATTTTTGTCCCCAGTCTTTACATTAGTAAGTAGAAAGAGTAAAATGCTGTTACCTCCCATGTGGAGAGTGACTACTAAAATACATTCAAAGTATTAATTAAAACTGCTAAATTTTGGAGGCAATTTTTGACCTTACATCAAAGATGCCTGTATGCATTCAAGAAAAAAAAAAAAAAAAAGAAAAAAAAAATTCAACAGAGCTTTTTTCTGAGGCGTCACATAAGACCTCCAAGCGTATTAAAACACACTATCTAAGCAGTAGTGGGAGAGAAGGGGAGGAATAGGACAAGAAAGTCACAGCTCTTCTGAGGCAATGATTATGTATGAGCAATAGAACTCCTACATGAACAAACACAATTACATTAATGATATTAATGTTATAGCTATAGGACTATCAAATTACAGTATGAAAGAAAATACAGAAAAGCAAATCTGGACCATCCTCTCGGAGGTACAAAATGTTCCATTCAGAAACTCCCAAAATAATGTAAAATAAAACAAGTTAAAAAAAAAAATCAAATAGATTTAAGTGACCACATTATATATAATGTGAGCTTTCCTTTAAAGCCAACAGGGTAATTTCAGTATCATGGCCACGGTAATGTGAAAACTTTCAAAATAATGGGGAATTTGAATTCCCCATTATAACTCTGAGGAAGTTACATTTGAAATCAAGCTCAGCCATGAACTAAAACACAACTGCAGCATCTGGCAACATAGGAAATGTGCCAGAATTTCTTGGAACATTCTCTCTATCATATTATTAAAGGAATGAAAAATATCTACAATATGCAAATAGTATCAACCCAGTCCATGTTCTGCCTGTGCTATTGTACCAATTCACTTGCAACTAATGAAAAAATCCACTGATGAATAAAACATATTCCAAAAATAAAACAGTTATAAATAAATTTTAAAAATACAATTACTCTTCTAAAATTGGTACAGCATTTCCATTACATCTGGCCCTAACAGAAGTTAAATGTCAAATGTACTTGACCTAGCATTGTTTTAAAAGCAATTTTTTTTCTGTGCTTTCTAAATATAGCACTACTTACTACTCTGTAGATAACAGTGCTTGAACTATCATTAGTAGGAAATGACTGTAAGTCTGGTGTGAACAAAAAGGTATGAACAAAACCAGGGAATCTTACTGGTTCAGACTGTTGCATTAATATCACATTTGTGAAACCTTTCAAAAAGTTTTTTTTTTAGAAAGAATTAATGTATATAAAATAGGGCAAAAAAACTCCAGATTAACCTTTCAGGCAGCTCAGCTGCCATTTTTGGATCTACAAATATTTATGAAACCTCATACTGTAGTACTGAACTTGCCTTGTGCAAACTGTAGCCACAGAACCACTCACATGAATAATGCACGAATAACCCTGAGTTCCTTAAATTTTTTATGCATATTTTGGATCAGACCCATAGTCTGAATATGTACAATAGTTTTCATGAAAAGTATTTGTGGAAGAGTCTCAGCTTGACATCCTGATGTGAGGACAATGGATCACCATTTAAGATAATAAATTATGACATATAAAAGATTAATTTAGAAAAAGAAGACTTGCAAAAGAGCATCTATTTTCACCAAAACAAGACAAATGAACTCTTTTTACCTCAATAATTTGAATTTACCTCTTCTTCTGTTCTTCATCATAGCATCAAGAAATCACGTACACTGGACCTCCAGGAGTCATCTAGTCCAAAGCCCTACTCAAAGTAGGCCCAGCTGCAGCAGGTTACTTAGGAGTCTGTCCACTGAAGTTCTGAGTATCTCCAAGTACAGTGATTCCACAGCCCTTCTAGACAACCTGTTTTAGTTTTTGATGAACCTTGAGTGTAGTCAAAAAGTCTCCTGTCTTCCTACATTTGTCCTTTGCCTCTTACCCTTCCCCTGTGCATCCGAGAAGAGCCTGGCATTGTGTACTCTATGTATTAGGTAAACACTTGTTAATCTGGCCCAGGGTGAAGCTGACCACCTTTGCTCCTTCATATTTAGCACCAGGATCCCCAGGTATTTTTCTGCAAAGCTGCTTTCTAGCCAGTTTAGCTCTAGCCTGTTCTGTTGCATAGAACTACTTCATTGCAGACACAGGACTTTGCATTGGTCCTTTTGAACTTCATGAGGTTCCCATCAAACCATCTTTCCTGCTAGCAGCATTTTAGATCTTCTTGCACTTAAGAACTTTCATTAAATACACTTGAAAAGGGGAAGACGCCTGATGTTGTAAAACTGTAGGATAACATTTCATGGATATGTTTTCTACCTTTGTATCAGGATTTCTATGCCAACAACAACAAAATTCTGCTTTGTGATTAATGACATTTCATTGTTTCCTTCTACTCTGATGTTGTTCAGTTCATAAAGATTAAAAAGAGGAAATCACTCCAGCAAATGCATTATCCTAGGACAAGACACACCCAAACTTATACCCCAGCTTAGAAACAAAGTTTCCTCAAGAGTCTGTTCTAGCACTGTTCGTTACAACAATGCTGACACATTCCTTTGAAGGATCTTCTAACTAGCTGTCATAAGACCTAGAACAAACAATTAGCTCCACTACAGCGTTGATTTAATAGGGTAGAAATCATGTTCCTAATTTAAAAACCACAGAAAATGACCAAAAAAAAAATAAATCCTACAACAGAGCAGCTCAATACTGCACATGTAGTAAACTCTTCAAAAGCTTTCCTAAACTTTTAGAAGAAATTGTCTTCACAATGTTAGTTTTCTTCTGGTGAAAGACATGTATCAATTTTAAAAACACAGATAATAAATAAAATCTCTATTGAAAACAAAGACAAGAAAGATTACACTTCAGCAATCTTGACTAGAATAATGTTGAACCAGAAGAACATACACCAGAGCACAGAGCCTTAAAGACAGCATTATTGTTTACAAGAATCCCATCAGCATGCATTTACTGCACTTAAACATACTAGTAGTTAGCTCACTCTAGCAATGGAAAGTAATTAAGACTGAAGTCCAAGAAATTATCTAAAAGTCCTCTATGAAGGAACAGTTCTAACATCTATCTGAAGTTAATCAAAGAAGAAATCTTCTCAGCACTGATGATGAGTGAGGAGGAATGAATGATTCAGTGAACTAATGTAAATCAAAATCTTATAGCTGCCTTCACGTTTTTCAAATGGAAATGAAGTTTTTTATATCAAATTGATTTGGATTCCAGAAGCAAACCGCTTGCCCTGTTTCTCTGAGAAGAATTAACTGAAATGTATAGGGGGAAAAAAAAAGAGTAACTTTGTAACACAGAAGGGAATCAGAAACTGGCCTGCAAGCATAGGAAATCACGATAAAATTATGATCACTCATATCATACTTATCCAGATGAGGTGTAAAAGTCAAGTCCAAACATCAGCATTACAGCTGCTGTTCACAAGAGCTATATGGAATCCTGTGTCCTTGAAATAAGGCAATAATGGAATAGCTGGTATTTTCAAGGGTTATAAGCATTCATTTTGCCTTTAGACATACAATTTAAGTAGTTAGAAATACTACATAGCTAACAAGTCAATAAGGAAATAACCACCTATTAAGATTATCTGTTTTGAAACTTGGTAAATGTAATTTGTTATTGTTGTCATTGCCTAAAACACTAGAAATACCTTCTTTCAAATGAACCGCTACAATTAACTCAATCCAGACTATTATCATCCCATTACTGGATAGTTAAGTCAAAGAGACATTAGAAATTAAAGTGTATGATTAATATAACATCTCTTTGGAATTTTTCCTGTGATATTATAAAATGACATTTTCCCCACTGTAGTCCCTTCAAATGACTCAGGCACCAAAAATCTATTGTATTGCTATAAATCCCATTAAGAAGGCAGCCATTCTGTTTAGAATTTGTAAGCACTACAGTCAAAATTAAATCCACTTGGATTAGTAAAATTCAGTTCCAAGAGACTAGAAAAGAGAAGGCTGAGTGAGACTGAATGAGACTGAAGAGAAAAAAAAGAGACAGACAAGAAGCCTGAAAAATTAATGGCTTGGTATATTAACCTCATGTACTACTACTGCATCAGATATAGAAAGCTCTCTTCCCCATTACAAATCCTGAATATTCTCAAAACATCAATACTCCATGTCACATGCTTTATATTCCCAGATTACAACAGCGTCCTTCCAGCCAGCATTGATTTTAAACACTTCTAGTATGACAAATGTTGAGAAAAATTAATTTTTAGAGCATGAAAAAGGATCATCTTTTTATATGAACAATATTCACAAATTTCCTTGGCCACTTTCCCAGTTCATCTGAATAGGACTTCTGCTCTCCAGACACTCGCTTAAAATGTATTACTTAGTTCTACATAAGACAAGAACTAGACAAGAATTGCTTGTAAATTTTGTAAGAATTTCTTTTCTAGTTTTAGAAAAAAAAAACTATTGCACCTTTGCAGGATTTAAATTTTTAGAAGTAAATTAAGTGGAAAAAAGGAAATTGCGTCTCTTCAGTTGACAAGGTACTATTTTAGGCCTAATTCTTCATTTATACACACACAGAAGTATCCTATTATAAATAGTCTCCTATTACGTATGTTCATATGACTGCTGATAACACACAAAGGAGAGAAGAAATACAACTGATAAAAGCACTTCAGTTCATGAAGGACGCATAAGGAGACACAGCATCCAGGAAATTAGTTAAGGTCACAGTCATCAAATCCCAAATCAAATTCCCAACTGCATCAAAGCAAAACAGGTTCAGTCTCAAGGTTTCATACCAGAATCTAAGTTCCTATTCTCCTAATTAAGTTCCCATTCAGAAAAAAAAAAAAAAAATTATTAAAAACCACCTCATTAAGCACAAAATTGAAACCAACCCAACTGAGAATGAGGTACACACCTCCGTTTAAATTTCCCATGTACACGTTACTGAAGTCAGTCTTAAGAGGCTCTTCAAACACTTCAATGAATGATCATGACAGCATAAAATATACACATTCTATTCATCTATGCAATAGCTGACAACAGAAAATACATGTGATCATGAAGTTAAAGGTATTTCAATTTCCTTAAGTATTTCCAAATATCCTTAATTGCAGTTTGGTTTTTTTTTTAGTTAGAACACATTTTAATAATTCTAACTTTGATCTATGGATTTTATCTATATTTCTTAGAAGAAAGCATCAGGCTAATGAGATCTGATGTTATTTGTAACCAATAAAGATAGGACTCAAATGCACCCTTATATGACCTTTACCTGTTTCTACATCTGTTAAATGGAGCATGGAATCAAAACCACCACTGAGGATACTTCTTCCACAAGATGACCACCGGGCAGCTCGAACAGCACAGGAGTGACAGGAGTACGTTTTTAAACAGCAGCCTGTATTTACAGCATCCCACACCTTAAAAAAGAAGGATAAGGACAACTTATGATATTTTTATCAATGTTTTATCACCACACCTTAGAAAACTTTGCATTCTGAAGTCGTATCTGCTAAGCTTGAAAAGTCAATTTGAAATAATTGCACAGTTGCTTAGAGTTAGCATATTAATAAGGCACAAATCAGCAATATGTTTTGATGACTTGTATTATTTTTTAAATGCTCTTGATAGTAATTCATATTATGCTATCCCATTCATAAAGCTGCCCCCTCTCTGTGCAGGGATGTACCCAAATACATTGCCCATTTAAATAATTTTATTTCCATTTCTTTGTCTCTATACTATCTTGCTTTCCATCAAAAGGAATCCCAGCAGATTACAGCTTTCACATCTGCCTATAGATAAGCTAACACCATATTTCTCATTCAGTTTGTAATTTTAAATTGACCTCTACCTTAACTTCATTGAGGGGGCAGATAAGAATGTCATCCTGAAGCTGTATGGAGATTTCTAAGGACTGGTTCATGTCCTGTCATTTTTTAGTTTCTTCTGGAAAGAATTAGGTTGATACTGAGCACTTCTGAAAACCCAATAGTTATCCATTTGTTTTAAAGTACGTAACAATTAATATTTTCAGAACAGAAATAGCCCTACTCATATTTTTTTGAACAATTTTTAAAAGCAAAAGGCAATTGTTTCAAAATAATATTTTAGAAGATAGAACTCATTTGAATTACAATTTCAGTTTCCAGATACAGTTCACAACAATCAAACGCACATCCTTTTTATGGTGCTGTCATTGTTTTAAGATAAAATTAAAAGTTTAGCAACAAATGATCCAGGATGCTCACTTCTGTGAGAGAAGCCTAAATAGCAAAACTGTCTTTCCTGTGAATTTTATGCTTCAGTAAAAGCTAGATTACAAAATTTATTATGATTGTATGATACAATATGACATCTGTTGAGCTGTCTAATAAAATTTATAACAAATACTATAAAACATACCAGTAAATCCTACACTTTATTACTTCTAATATTAGTAGCACAAATAAATCAACACTTTGACAGTGCTTCAGGGTAGTTTTATTGCAGTTTCAGTAAAACTAAGGCAGTTCATTGCTTTAAAGTCACTATTTTACTTCATGGTCCTTCTCTTTGCAATTAGCCATTTTCATCCTGCAAAAAGCTGTAGGATGGAAACAACACTGCCTGTGAGTTTAGGAGGTTATTCTGCATTTTGTCTATTGTAATGCATTTCTCAATTCTAAAATCTTTTATATAATGCTGGGACCTTTTCTTAAAGTGAGATCAAATTCAGCCTTCACGTATATTAACACAAGTGCAGTGAAGTTAGTACCAAAATAAAATTGACTGCATTTTTGTGCATTTTTAAGGATGTAAAAAAACAAACAAACAAACAAACAAACACTTAGTAGATCACAAAACGTAAGTAGATCTTTGCTTTCTTCTGTCAACAGCACAATTCACAATGCAGGAGAATATAAAGGGGGAGAAAAGAGCTAGACTTTTGGCAATGTATTTTTATCTTCAGTTATGGTTTCTTCTTACTGGACAAAAAGGACTCTCTAGCAATATCATTATTACATAGTCCACACTCTGAAGACAACATTCCATTATAGAAAATTATTTCATCAAAGTATCTTCTAGCATGGAGCACAGTTCTACAATGCAAAGCAACCAATTATCACTAATTACTTGAACAGTCAGTTAAGTCCGGAATAAGTGATGGCCATACCCTAAGTATTCTATCCTTCCACAAGAAACGAAATCAGGAAAATTTTAATATTAAACTGCTTTTGAAAGTAAGTTTCTCTGCTTTAATCAGTTTTAATGATTTCAAGCTTCACAGTATCAAAAAAGGGTTATTTGCGTCTTAGAGGGCTTTTAATATGAGGAAGCTAATGAATGAATCAAGATGAAAGGAAAAACAGGTGGTACATGCTTCAGATATTTTCCTGTCATGTTTTACTGATTAAGTATGAAAACTCAATTTTCACAAGAAGGATGAAGTAAAGCAAGTTCAACAGCACTTCTGAGTTCCTGCTTGATTAGAAAAGCTATAGAAATGGAAAAAGCACACCCCTAAAGCTGCACATTCCCTCCATGACGCAAAACAGAACAAATGATTGACTCTCACAGATGAGACCACTGACCACACACAAAGGACAAGTTACCAAATACCACATTTTTCTCCACTGATCCATTTTCCATCAGCTCTTTTTGCTCAGGTAAAAGTGCTGTTGCAATGCCTTTTGGAATTAGAGCCACGTGAGCAAGGCAGTCTTGACTGAGGAAATTCACTTAGTTTACTGCTGATTAATGTAAACTTTTAATTACAGATTTATGTATTAAGAAAAAAAGAACAAGAGTTAAATGAGCACTTAGGGGTGCACCTTCCCTCCCCAGGACCCACTTCAGACCTTCTCCTTCCTGTCACCTCCTTTCAACAGGCATTACACTTGGTCCCTTCCACATCCCTTTCGTGAGACAACAGCCATCACAGGAGGCTGGGTCATGGCCCAGAGGTTTCTTGTTGCCTCTCCTTACTCTTTACTCTTTTCATCCCCTGCTCTTTGCTTCTTACTTCGCCTCTGCTCACTCACTCCAAATGCACATCTCTTCCCCTATCTCCTCCTATCGCCTGCTGTGTGTCCTCACATGCATCCTTATGGTTCTTCACCTGTGTGAAAGTCCCTTTCTTCAATATCTGTGAACTGAGGCACAGATAGTTTTGGCCCACAGTCAGCTATTTTCACATTTCAGAGCAACCTGGAACCAGCTGCACAGGGCAGCTCACAACGTCCTCGCACACAGGCTACCCCTGCAGCCCCTGCTACCAAACCCCACGGTTAATGCCCAATACAAGCCAGATTCAGACAGAAGAGTTAGGACTTCCATCAAGATATAGTCCCATGCAAATTCACTGGAACCCACAAATTTGCTCTCAAACAATGCTGAGAGGTGCCACTTCTGCTGTGGCTTCACAGGCTAATGGGAAGAGAAGTTAAGGCAGCAGAAACGTTCTGCAAGCTTCAGCCACACACATTTGACCCTAGGTATAGTTCCATATGACCTGCCCTAGATTTCTCTTCAAGTCTCCTGTCTGGTGAGTGGAGCTCAGTGTAACTGATGCAGTAGTGTGTGCCACGCTGCAACAAGGACACAGTGCAGTACATCCCCAGACAAACAATTTCACATTTTTAAGTTTCAATATTCATCTTCCAGAGGAAAAGGGAAGCTCTACTTGATATTTGTAAGAAGTGGTATTTGATATATGCAGTTAGCTCTTCACTTAATCACTTAAGAGATGCAGCCATACCCACAGAAAGTCATATAAAGGTGAGCCACTGTATTTTAAGAAACAAAAATGGGTGTGCAGAACTGCAAACGAGGCATTTAAAGGATGAGCTATGCACCTTCTATACAAATATGAAATCACAAAAAGGTGGGAACTAGGAATGCTCAATTGTACTACAGCAGTGTTTGTAACTTGGGGCAGACACAGTCCGTGACTAGAAGTGACAGAGACGTTAACCATGTTACGCCCAGATAGTAGATTTTCCATTTATTTAATTATCAAGGACAGGTGCTTCAAATCCCATCAGAGGATCATCATAAAGTCACCATCAAGTCTGCATTTTCTTCAAGTCTCTTAAGTAGTTCCCCATTTCTGTGTACTTCTACTGCTTAACCATAATAAGGGGGAAAATGTAGCTAGAGGGAGAATTCCAACATACACTGTCCAAAGCTTGAGATGAATACCTACCCAGTAGCTGGTGTTTACTCCTTACAGGCAGCCACTGTCATTAAAAGAGGAGAGAGGCTGCAAACAGATGAGTCCTTTGCATGTGAGTTTGCTCCTCACTGCCAAACACTCAGATGTCAGATTAACAAATTCTCCAAGATGAAAAGCATTTCAAGGATTTTCTTTTACTGATGTAGTCGAGTGCTTCAAGAACAACTTATGTGGAAGTTGTGGGTTTTTTGTTTGTTTGGGGGTTTTTTGTTTGTTTGGGTTTTTTGTTTGTTTGTTTGTTTGTTTGTGGGTGGTGCTTGTTTATTTCTTTTTACCTACTCTTTCTTTCATTTTTTTCATATGCTGGATATACTGGCTCAAACCAGGATAGAACAGTAAGCCTGCATGGGCATAACCAGCAGAGCTGTTTGAATTACCCGCATCCTCAAAGATCATCCAACACAATGCCTGAACCCAGAACTATGTTCTTTACATTACCAGGTTAAATCACAGAATTGCTATGGTTGGAAAGGACCTTTAAAATCATTGAGTCCAACCATTAACTCTCTCTACCAAAAAAACATGAACAGACACTCATCAGCTGGTTTAGAGCATGGCAATTCTGCAAGGAATATAGAAATAGGTTACCAAATAGCCACTGGACTTCAGGCTCAAAAGAATTTTTTTTCAGGGCCTGGTACCAAAAAGGAGACAAGAGAACCCCTTGGGAATTAAGGCCATTAAAAAATTCTTATTTCAAATGAGTGAAGTTGTTGATAATGCCTTCTCTGCCAAAATTGAACATGAATTACAGTCTCTTTACCAGAAGAGGATCCCAACCTCACTCTTCTGAGTGGCATCTACTTATGAGCTCAGAAAAAGAATTTGTATCCAAGAGCAGTCTAAGACTGAAGGCAAAGGCTGCAACACTAGTATTTTTTTTTTAAAATAACTGTCATAACAACCTACAGCTTTAATTTCAAAGTGTTTTTAAGAAAGTGCCTTAGAACTATTCAGAAAGTTCTATTTTAAATAGCAAAGGCTGCTGAACTTTGAGCATACGTGGTAATAAATACCTTTAAAATAAAGGTTTATAAAATCAACTCATAGATTTATATGAAATAAAGGTTTACATATTTAGTATATAATAAATTACTCAGGAAGTGGGAAAAGTCTGTTAAAAAATACACAAGCTGAGATATATATCTTACTTTACAGGCATTTAAACATGTGTAAAGAGTATTATAGGATTAGATACTATCATGCATCTGTCAGAGGAGGACATTTATATTCAGTTACTTTTACTAAGATATTAGCTGTTTTACTTGTTGCTTGACATCAATTCTCAGCTCTTACAGAAACTCAATATTATTTCTAGATGAAATACTAAATTCTCATTAAACTTGAGGTTGCTCTTTTATCTTGTGATGTCAGATATGATTTTAATTGCTGAGCTAAGAAGTTAAAAGCACATATTTCAGCCACATATTCAAATTATGTTTTACATTATAAAGAGTAACCAATCCATCCTTTCCCCATATAAAGAATCCCAAAACTAATGAAATATGCAACTATTAGTAGGAAAAAGGCACATATTACTGTATCACATCCCCTAAATCTACAATTATAAATGAATGCATGCTCCAATATTTGAAAGAAATAAACAGCTAAGTCTCAAAGCTTTGAAATTAGCTAGTTACTTTCAAAGACTTTCTTCATTGCCTTTCTGGCATTAAGGTATCTTGAACACCGTAATTGCATTTCCGGCTTTTATTAATATTGGCTTTAACATTTCAAACCAATTTACATTTTACTAGTTCTTACTTTTCTGTACTTCACTATTTACATCATTGCCTTTCCCTTTCTGTTTCATCATCTCCTTTCATTTAATTTCCTCTCATATTACACAAAGTATGGTGATTATCTGGTAGGATTAACGTATGGGGCCAAAATGGCAGGTACAAACATCCAAGTGACAAAATTATACTAGAGATTTCTTTAAGAATGCAATTTTCTTTTTCCTTTATCCATGGCATATTGTAATTCAATTGCTCTTTCACATTCTTCAGAATATTTGGAAATAAGGGCTTTACAAGTTGCCTGCTTTTCTGTATAGCTTAGGAACATTGTGAAAATACTGGTACTGGCATTTTAGGTAGCATAACCAGACCTCCTCACCCTCAAGACCAAAAGTTCACTAATCACATAAGCAACTAAACAATATAACAGATGAGATTTATTATAGATTATGTTTCCAGATCCCGTTTTCTGACTGAAAGCTTTCGAGAAAACAGTCCCTGAAAATCAAGTACTGTGGGTTGAAGGTAATAGAAACTCCATTGGTAAAACACAAAAGAAAGCACCTGATATTCAAGTATATGACAGCCACAGAAGAATGTTCTGATGCTATGCCATCAACCAGCTCATAGACACAAATAAAAGGCTTTTATCTTATTGACTATCCATGCTACGCATTCATTCCTAGAAAGAAAAAAAGTCACAGCAACACAAGCAGACTAACCAAAGTCATGCGAGAACTCGTTAAGCATATGAAGAGCAATAAATTGGGAAATGAGCAAATCTCTTCCTTTGCCATTCTATGATTACCTATAACATGCTTGCCCCCAACCCAATTAGATTGCAGAAAGGAAAATATAGCAGCCTCATTTTTAGAAAGAGAGAAGTACATCTATTCAAACAGACCATCACTAATTGCGCAGTGAACCCAAGAACAATGATTTAGTTGTGATAAATTAAAGGTTGGAAGGAAGTATCATGAATTAAGCTGCACGCATTTTGAATTTGAATGTGTAAACGAACTACAGCAGAGCCAATCAAGACTACTGAACAAGAAATTAATTTTTGGAGCATACATAACAAAATTTAAAACGTTTTTTATTAGATCAATTCAAGTTAATTCCAACATAACTTCCATACTAAAATAATGAACTCTTCCCCCCTAATTTAACCAAGTTGTGCCATTCGTATATAATTATCAACTTCTTCTGTCAATGCCTCTTACTACATGAAGGACAGCAAGAAATCAGTTCCAATTTACCAAATAATTTAAATGCAAATATGGCATTTAAGAAACATCCCTGTTCAAGGATGATGTGGGATAGTACTAATTTACAGGAAGCATCATTAAGAATTACTGTGCTTTGACTAGAACATGCTGCTCCCTTCCAACATATGCTCAGGTTGCTCCAGACTTGTGAAACTGAAGAGACATGACCCTCTCCTCTCCCTTCTTGGAATAACATTTATCCCTGATGTGTCCTGGGGGGAAAAAAAAATATATTTTTTTTTTTTTATCTGCAGAACTAATTTAATCTCTGAAACTTGAACACATCATGTCTGCTAACAAGCATAGGCTCAAGAGAATGATGCTCCCTGAACATACTGCTTTTCTGATCTCATCAATACCTAAACACTGTAATTTCAAATCACAGAATTGTAAGAATTGCTGAGGTTGGAAAAGACCTTCAAGATCGAATCCAACCATTAGCCTAACTCTACCAGGTCCATTGCTAAACCATGTCCCTGAGCACCATATCTACGCACCCAGGGATGGTGATTTAGCCATTTCCCTGGGCAGTCTGCTCCAGTGCTCAACAACCCTTTCAACAAAGTAGTTTTTCCTAATATCCAACCTAAACCAAGTGTCCCAAAAAAGTGTTTTTCAATAGGATTTTGCAAAGCTAGATAAACCTAACACGTTTGCAAATGTGTTAAACACTTGCTCCAGGAATGTTTCAAAGTGCACTAGGGAAAAGTGTGCTAGGGAACATATTTTAAGTGACATCCATCTTCCTAATCTAGACAGGGTGTAAGAAGCACATATCAATGCTGTCATTTGAGCAAGCTCTTACAAATTTCCACTAGCTTTCTTCTTGCAGCAGACAATTCAAAGCACAATTATCTTACTCATACAAAGCATAGGACTAGTTGTTGATAAAGAAAGGAGCCAACTTTAATGCTTTAATATCTGAATAAAAGTTTGCATTTGTATAGTTTATTCCTAGACTACTCTCACTACTGTAGAAACAAGAAGAACGGAAAGTAGCAAAACATAATAAATTCAATTAGCTGAAACAGCCAGGATAAGGTCTCACTTAATTTTTTTTTCCCCACCAAAAATTTTAATATTAAAATGTTTCAAGTATATTTATCAAACCAGTGAGGTAGAAAATCTTTTACAAAAAAAAAAAATCCAGAGCAGTACATTAGATAGCTCTTATCTAGTGGGCCTTATCCAGGCAGAAACAATTTAAGTTATAATACTAGTAGCATACTGCTAACATGGTTAGCAGTACTACTAGAAACTAGTTGGTGGCATAAAAACTGATTTGCAAATATGTCAAAAAGCTTTAATCCTGGTGAATGGAGCAAAGGCTGAGTTAAGTACAAGCACTATATTTAGCTTCAGGAGGCAGTACTAAAAAACTAAGCATGGCTATGAAAGACATTTCCAGTTATTTGGAGTGTTTTATTTTAATCTTCCCTCCCACAAACTCAGCAGCCCTTTCCCAAGCAAGGCTCCATAATTGTTGTGAAGCTTCATTCAGGTGGTGTTTGCTATTAACAGGAAAATAGGGACATAATCAAAAGTGTACTTTGAGTTGCCAGCACTCTATAAAATTATTTTAAGAAAACTTTAATAGCCTAAGATAAAGCATTGATATTTTCAGCTGGCAAAAAGAGAAATAAAATAGAATTCTGTAAAAGAAAATAAAAATCCCCACATCACTATGACAAGAGAAATCCAGCTGTTTATATACAATATGGGAATGCTGTATTCACTCACTTAACCTAAGTTTGTTTGTTGGCCACCTACTCTTGGAAATACACTTGGTGATTTCATACTTCTAAAGCTAACTTGTAGCACAAGGAAAATCTAATCACCTAAAACTGAAAACAAATAATTTTGCAATATACAAATTGACTAGGATTTTGCAAATATAAATAATTAATGTAGTTTCCACAAAAGCCTTTCAAGTCAAGATGCAAATTATTTTTAAAAGAGTAATGGTAAGAGACTGAGCAAGTCTGAGATAAACATTTAGTAAGACATTACTATTAAATAATTTGTACATTATATATTAGCATTCTATCAAAAGCTAAAGATTTACCCCATGTGCTGTATTTTTCTCAGGACATACTAATCTCACCGGCAAATAACTTTTGCCCATCCCCTTGAGTCAGGAATTAAAAAAGTCAAGAAAACATGGACACTAGTGAGTTGCTGTTTCTTGGATGTAATTCATGCCTGGAATTAAAGACAGACAAGGTAGCTGGGACAAGACACTATTCCTGTTTGGTGGTCTTCCATACTCTTCTACCGTTAATAATCTGCAGTTTCTGGACAAATAAGCTCAATGCTCCAGCATTCTGCAGCCATCTCAGAGGGAGGCCTTCACTTGCAGTTGTTTGGATAGCACATACCCACATATTTCTTGTCCAGATGAAATATTGCTAACCATGGACAAGTAACACACACACGGATGTTACAATATTAAATATCATATTTAAATGCTCAATAAAGTATTAGAATATTACATAATTATTCAGAAATAGGCCCTGCTGCCTTTATCAGCTAAGGCTACAGATTAGAATTAGTTGTTTATAAAGGATGTTTACCTAAAATTACCATCTCCGTGATGAGAACTGAAATAAAACCATCAAAGTATGAACAAGCTCAGGGTGAAATCTTGGCCTGCCAGGTCATTTACATAAAAAGACAGTTAAAAGTTTCGAAGTTATTCAAAAGCAGTTATATGAGTGCTTTTATGATACAGCAACTCATTGTAAAAATTTTCTTTTTGTTATGGTAGCTGTGCCCGTTCAGATGAAATTGTGTCAGATTTATAGTGAACTATTTTCATTCAACACCTGGAGCTCACCAAAATAACAAAGCTGAACAGGCACTTTCTTTCAGGCTACTTGCACAGAACAACATAAGCCCTGGGTATGTATAATTAATCTAATTCTAATGACACTCTAATTCTTCATGACACCTAGCTTCTGAGTCATACACATGAAATAGAGTATCATAAGAAATCCTCCTCTTGCATGGCAAATGAATTCAATATATGCATTACTGTTATTACACAAAGCAGATAAAATTTTAGAAAAATCAGTTATCACCTTATTGCTGAGACAGACAAAATATATAGGTGTGGAAAATACAGCTAATACAACAATTAAAAAAATCTTACACTTCCTTTATTTGACAGAATTGTAACTTAGAGGGTTTGCTACATTTAACAAACCAATGAAAAAAATTAAGTAGACCTTAAATTGCACTGCTACAGTCCATTATGAAGTGCAATCATGAGAAGGTAAAATTATTTCAGTGCAAGTCCTCAGAGAGGCCATTAAGGTGCCATTAAAAGACCATTATAACACTTAACTTCAACAGTAAAGCTGCTTCATTACAAGTCATACCATCACTTCAGAGAAGCACATATTCCGACTGAAAAGAGATATTCTAATTCACAGTATCTATATCATGCTCATTTTGGCTCTTTTATTTGCAGTTTTTGAAGTTTGTTAACCTTCTACTTGCTCAAGTAAGAATTAACATCCAAGTGATCCAATTTCCAGATTTGCTGGCACTTACATGAGTCATTAATGCCAATGGAAATTGAGAGTAGAAGGTTAATAAACTTTAAGCTCTAGATAGAGTTTGAAAATATGGATTTTAATCTCTCAACATTATAGCATCTACTATAACTTACCTTTCTGAGGGAATATTAACACCACTATTAATTTCTGATTAACCAGTTGGCAGTTTCATATGTATACTACCCAAGTATGCAGTTAAGAACAATTAAACAATATATTTATGACCATCTGATGAGCATCTGGATCAGGAAAAATATTGCAAAATTACTTTTACATTCATTAAATGAATAGTGATATCCCACCTTCAGGTACTTAAGATAGTATCTCTTTTCAATCTAGAGATGCTCCAAACTTTTCTTCACTTTCCACCAGAAAAACCACCTCCCTCAAAATCAGAGTAAGCTACCCCCAAAGAAAGCTGGGGTTATTTCAGAGCCACTTATAAAGCTAACCTAAAAGTTATTCCAACATGGCTTTGCCACAGTGAAGTGATTCCTAGTTTAAAAGACAGATGTGCAGAGACAGCTGTCTGGTTCCCAGCCTGCCGACACAGACGATGCTTACAGAGCATCATCCACGCCCCAGCACAGCCCCAGCACCAGAGGAGTGGCTTGCTGCTGAGCGGGGACCTGACCCATCTTCCTGCAGATGGCAGGGCAGAACTTCACACAGGCACTGCTTGGGAGAGGGGCTCACAGGAACGACAACCAGACGTTTTGTCACCAAACACAGTTTTTAAAGGCTACAGTTAGAAACCACACTATTAAGTGGCAACAGTATCTACCAAAAAAAAAAAAAAAAAAAAAGGCAATACTAAAATGGGTTTAAATCTGTTTCAGTTTCCAGAACTGAAAGAAATCCCCACTGGGGGACAGACTCCACAGCTACCTTAAGCTAGATGTCAAGTAACACGCTTTTCTTGATCACTTTTTATGGACCCTTTAGAAGCAACCTGTGTTCCCAAGGATCCAATAATCACAGACTTACTACTAAATTATATTTTTAAAGTATCATTACGTTACTGAAGTGTGATCACTACTGTGCAAGCTCTGCCCTATAATTTATTATCAAGGTACTTCAGCTTTGAGCCTCTCAACCCAAATAAATGAAAACTGATTAACTTCAACATTAGTTGATTTTTCAAATCTGCTAATTACAGACAGAAGGCAAGAGGAGGATGAGACTTGGAACCAGTGCATCTTCCTTGAGGAATAAATTATTCCACACCATTTAGAAATAAAAAGAATTTTGGCCCAGCCAGCTCAAAACACGTGTCAGTCAAAGTATTATATATATATATCTATATCTCCACAGTTTAAACAACACTGGAATAACAGGAAACAATTATGCATTTTAAAATTAGAGTTTGAATAACAATGGTATTATAAAATAGCATAGAGAGATCTAGACTCCAGAAAGGAAAGAGTATCCCCTAATGTGTTATATGTGACTGATATTAAATACCACATTAAAGGGCAAGACAAAGCAGCATTCTATTTTTTTAAGTGTCATAATACTGTAAGCATCAGTATGTGCTTTAATTGGTGATCTTTAACCACTATTTAAATAAAAGGCTTTAAGATGTGAGGAAGTGATTTCAAAGGCATCTTTTTAAAATAAACTTCATAGTATTTTTAAATGACAGAGTACTCCTATAATGACTTGAAAATAAAACCAATCTAAAATTCCTTGTTTAAGGAGGCTGGGATTTTTTAAAATGGGTTTCATAACACAATCGGACCTCAGTTCATTGTTTTGGAGCATTTCCAGTGAACATCTCATTAACATATGGCATCAAGCTTTGCATTTTAGGGGCACAGTTTACACATGTACAGTGTGTGGGGCAGAAAAGTTTGGGTTTTTTTAAACAGGGCTAGGGGCAACAAGTTTCCAATATGCATTTATTTTTAGTATCACAGTGGAATACAAGGCACATTTAAAAAGTGATAACATCAGTTCCAACAAATTAAATACAGTAGAAGCTATATACCTTCTTTGTTCAATGAGCAGTATTAGCAGCATACGTTCCACCCCCAGTAAGATATAATAAATATATA
>NW_008615793.1:0-2239 GCF_000691845.1 Merops nubicus | reverse complement strand
GGGTGCGGTGCCGGCCGGGGCAGCGCGGTTCTCGGTGCCGCTCAGAGGTGCTCGCTTCTGGTAGCCTGGGCTTGGGGTGGGAGGCTCCACTGGCTCATGGGCCTCATTTGCTAGGCAGCTGTTCTTTGCCTTGCTTCTTACAAAGCTCTCATTGAAAGTGACTCGTGGCATGTGGCAGAGAGATTCTTTAGTGCTTCTGTCCGGTGTCAGAGCAGAAGAACCTTCTGGTTTTGTACTGAATTTCAAATTTTCTTTCTTTATATGTGGTAGACGTCCACCAGAGAGGCTCTGAATAACAAAAGTATCAAACCGTTGTTGAATGCGTTTAACCAAATTCCTGGGAGGTAAGTAAAAGCTGCTTGACTTTAGAAATTGACTATTCAGGTAATTTTTAGTATTGCTGTCCCTAGTAGATGTTACAAACTAATGTGGGATATTTATATTTGCAGTGAAAATGAGAAGAAGTGTACCTTGGATCAAGCATTTAGAGTTATTGTAGAAGAAGAAATAGTAAGTACTTTAAACCACTGCCCCTTATCTCTTAAACTCCTACTTAAAACTTACTGTAGTATAAGGAAGTGCTGATTATTGAAAACACAAATTGTGTGGCAGTTATGTGATTAAGACTGAATATCACTAATTAAAGGGTGTTGGTGGGTAGGGCTGTATGGCAGTGTTTTACACACACCACACCATAGTGAGAGTTGTTTACACAGCTTTTGCCAGCAGTTCTTTGCAGTGCTTATGAAAGGCTGCTACCTGTTAAAATTTGAGTTCATAAGTAGGAATTATTTTACAACTGTGCTTTGAAAGTGGGGCAGAGTGAGTTATCCATGACTAGCCTGTAATATAAAGCTGCCTGTCAGCTGAAGAGAGTGGTTAAATGAATCAAATGCTGGTTTTGTTGGTATTATTTGAATGGAGGCTGAATGTGGGTCTTTGATGGCCAGAACTGCTCAAGAAATGTTGATCCCTCACTGGAAACTTAATACAGTTAACTGATAGGTCTGATTTAATAGACTGTTTCAGGTTTTGGGAAGTTGAATGTCAATGTGTGTTTTAAATGTGCCTACTTGGAAACCAGAGTTCTGTTTTTGTTAGATACATCTAGGTCAGAATAGAGAAGCTTAATACTCTTTTGTTTGTTTAGATAAACAAAGCTCCATGTGAAAATCTGCTGGCAATTATTTCTCTTGCTATTAATGGAGTCACAGAAGGTGAGCATCTCTCTCTCAAATCTGTTGGCAGTTTTAGGGACCATTTAGGGGAATTTTAAGGTCTTGATTTTTCTAAGTCATCTGCAACACTTGGCTTTGATAATGTGTGGCTCTTGTGCTGGTAGTTAAGTCTGTTTCATGAGAGGAATGAAGTTGAGTTACACATGTGACATGTGTGCTGGAATCTTTTCCTTATTTTTTTAGTAGAAGAATGTGCATGGGTTTGGTTGCAACATAATTAATATTTTCCATCTTTGTCCACCACTCTAAAATTCTTAGAAGTCTCCTATCATAACTTCAGACAAGAGACCACAGAGGCAGAGGAGTTAAATGCCTTATAGGTGTCTGTCAGCAGCTGTTTTGTCTCCCAGCCCTGCCTGGCAGTACAGGGCTGTTTGGTAGATACTTGAATCTGTTTCTGCAACTCTCTCATGTCAGAAATCAGTGTGCTAACCTGGTCTGAAGAGCCTTTCACACTCTTCCCTTTGTTTGTTCACATCAGATGCTTGGTTTAGTAAGCACAGCTCAACTAGGTATGTGCTTATGAACTGTAGAATAACAAGACTTGTGATGAAGAGGAATGTAGACACATAACAAGACTTGTGATGAAGAGGAATGCAGACACTGCAGAGGGTGGGCAGGCAGGCAGACTTGGAGCACTGCTTTAGCAGTGGAACTGCTTGAGGAAAAGTTTCTCAGGCTTCATGTGGAACTGTGGATTTAGAAGTCTTAAAGAGCTCACTTGCAGACCACAAGAAGGTGCAATATCATTTCATCTTGGAGGATTTTAGAACAGATACTTGTTTGATGTTAGTGCAAAGCTCTTGTTAAGCTCCTCTCCATAAGGTGCAATATCATTTCATCTTGGAGGGTTTTAGAACAGATACTTGTTTCATGTTAGTGCAAAGCTCTTGTAAAGCTCCTCTGCATATGTATACATACAGAAGTAGCTTTAATGGAAGTTCAACAGTTTAGCCCAAGATTTTGTTCTGATTTGTAGGGAGCCAGGAGAATCTTTTCCT